>NW_019154116.1:21068558-21132353 GCF_002288905.1 Enhydra lutris kenyoni | reverse complement strand
GATTTGTAGGTGTTTGCAATCTTTAGATAAGCTATCTAGCTGATCTCCTGCTACCTGAAGTAGTCTCAGCCTGCTACTTCTCTGCCATCTTGACTCCTCCCGATAGTTTGTTTTCTCACACAACTGTGTCTAGCTTCAAAGAATAAGCATCTTAAGAAAGGTGAAAACTTCATGACATTTGTATAATATAGTCTCAGAATTCAAAGACATCACTTTTGCCATATTCCATTGATCAAAACAGACCCACTGGGCTCAAGGGAGGGTGAAATCAAGGTGATTCTCATGACAGAAGAGTGTGGAAGTTCTAAAAGAGCTAAAAGGTTTTGGGGATATTGTTTTAGCATCTTTGAGAAATATAATATGCCACAGAGAGTTAGAAGCCTTTATATCATACAATTATGCTCAAATTATTGTAAAGACTTTAGAATTTACCATTTCCCTCCTTTAATCAAGTTTTTTTTTTTTTTTTTTTTTTTTTTTTTTTTTTTTTTTTTTTTTTTTTTTTTTCTTTTTTTTAATTTTGTTTCAGTGTTTGTTGGTTAGTGATAATTATTTTTTTTTTTTTGCCTGAAAGCAATATTGTTACATAGGCAATAGAAACTTAAGAGACCACTGCAGGAAAGCAAAATGACTGGATTCTGAAAGTACTAAGCAAAGTATATTCTGTAATTATCACTAACCAACAAACACTGAAACAAACTTAGAGCAGATTTTAACCCCAGTTTAATATATTAATCCTAGTTTAACTTCACTTCCTAATTTTTTTTTTGTTTCTTTTTATCAAAGCAAAAATATATATACATATTCATTCATCAGCCTTGGACTTTGGAGTTGTTTTTGGACCTCTAGAAAAACTAATGAGAAACTATAAGGAACAGATATTTTGTCATCTGGGATTTTCTGTTGTGTTTGTTTTTTTTCTCAGCACTTAATCTTTAGTTTTAGGTTTTGAAGGAAACAAAGCCATCAGAATCTTTCTTATGGGAGTTAATTATGTAAGATTTGTTCTACTTAGTAAGAAGGTAGCAAATAAATATGTGTCTGATGAATTAATTGTATTCTCTAAATTTCCTTTCATATTGCTTGACTCAAATCAACTAGGAATTAGACAAACAATGATTGATCCTGTTTGTCCAGATCATAGAATTTAGTACATAAAGGTAGAGAAGCATAAGAAAGTCTAATAATATTTAAACATAATATGTAAACATTACTGAATATTATTTAATTTATTAACAGATCACTTTACATGACAGTTACACTGTAGAGGTTTGGTGTAGCATTCTAAATATTGTTGTTTATACTTTTAATCAAAATAAATTGTCAGATTTAAGTTGTTTGAGTCAACAATATAATTCCACTTGACAGATCCCTGGTATTTAAAATTGAAAAGAACTGAGGACTGAATAGCAAATGATCAAGTGCATCAAAACAGGAGTAGCAAAAAATGAAGATTTTAAAAGGTACTCTTTTTACTTCTAAATAATCTGTATAGTTTATCCTCCAGTTCTTTAAATTTCCTTTAACATAAATAACTATGTAACTTCTGTAACCCATATATATTTTAAGACCTAAACCCGTGCCAGTGGATGCAACCTGACCTCCTGGTTTTAACTTCCTGTAGTTATGCCAGTCTAATTTCAGCTGGTATGCATCCATTATTGTGTAACTGTAGGTTAATTAAGATTGACTTATGACTCTATTGCTCTAAATAGATTTTTATTTTATTTTATTTTATTTTATTTATTTGACAGAGAGAGAGAGAGATCACAAATAGGCAGAGGGGCAGGCAGGGAGAGGGGGAAGCAGGCTCCCTGCTGAGCAGAGAGCCCAATGCGGGCCTTGATCTCAGGACCCTGAGATCATGACCTGAGCCAAAGCAGAGGTTTAACCCACTGAGCCAACCAGGCACCCCCTCTAAATAGATATTTTGAGATCACTGTATCTCACTATGGATTATGACAGAGAAATATTTTATTAATAAACTATGCTCTATTTTGATCCCATTCAGTCCACTACTAATTTTGGTTTGAATGAGAATATTTTGAATACCCTGATAGTACATATTATTCCCTCTGAAAAAGCTCTTCCATTTAGTTAAAAAAAAAAAAATTCTCTCACATTTTTGATTCCCACAACATCCTTCAACGAATAGGTAATTCCTAAGAGGGCTTTGGAAAATTGGGCATTCCTATATGCCAAGATCTGACTATTGTTCATCAAAATTAAAAGAAATATACAAAACTAAATAGGAAGAAATGAAATACGGGATAGATTTTATAATGTTGCCTAAATTTACCAAAGAATAATAATTGTTTTCTGTAAACTTATATTTGTAATGTGGTTACCTAGATTACCAAAGATAAAGCCAAAGTATTTGATTACAAAATTTAAATCATCAGGAAAAAAATGTAGTTTAAACTAACAAGATATTATTATTACAGCCTTCTAAAGCTATTCTATTAAAAGCAAGATTCCAGAAGGTGTCTGACATCTACACACTCCCCAAAGGACTTAACTATATAACCCATTGCTGAAACGAATGAATACCCCTACCTAAGGGTCAACATTTTTCAGAGATGTGAATTTAAGTGTCTTCACTCACATTCATAGTTACTTATGGTGACATGGAAGAACATACATGACAATGGCAGCTCTGATCCTTAAATCATTCCCACAAAGCATTGATTTTTTCCTGTTTCTAAATCAAACCTACTGTATCATATTCCTAGTCCATTAATATACTGACATTGTTCAGATTAATGACATATCTCACCCGAATTGCTATAAACTACATCACTTACCTCTTATTTCCCTTCCATTTCTAATGGCACCATGTTGTTTACATTTTACCTTATCTAATTCCCTCTTGCTGATTTCTCAGGATCTCACCTTCCCCATCATCAACCAATTCTGTTACCTCCAGTGATCATTTCTAAGGACTTAATGATTGTATTGAATTATTTCACCTCTCAGAAACATTTAATGGGCTTTTTACACTATATTAAAGAAAAAAATCCTACTCTCCTCACCAACTCTAGTGCAAAATAGAGTTGCATATAAAAGATGCAGCCTTTGTATGTTCTATGCCTCCATAATCCCTCCAGCCAAGTCTGCTTCTCAAGAACCTACTCACACTTTCGTTAATGAGTGAACACTAAACAGAGGGATTCCTACAGGGCTAGTGTTTTCTCTACCAGTGATTAGTAATTTAGTCACAGCAATTCAAGTCTGTCTCATGAATATTCAACCTCAGAAGGCATATAGAAACCTCAAGTAAATACTTTTCCATTTTTTGTGTAGAGAAACACTGGACCATTAAACTATATTTACTGAGTAGCCAATGTGTACCAAACACCATTTTAAATGGTATTAATACAGTAGTACCCTCAAAGCAGTCTCTCCATTTTTAATCTTGTGCCAACACCCAATCCTCAGACAGTTAGAAGAATGTAGTAACCATTAAGAAAGAAGGAAGAGTGACAGTTTTACTAATCAGGTGAAAAATTGTAGTTGATTCTTTTGTTTCTGGTTGCTTTCCAGTTTTATGATCCAATCTGTCATTAAGTCTGGCTTTAGCTGTTTCCTTCATTTTTTTGGTGAAATTCCAGAATTCCATTTCACAGATGAGCCTATTGTCCACTTACCCAATGTAGGGTAAGATGTGCCCAGTCTCTCATACTGCTGCTGTATACCAGTATTGCTACAGCCAGTGATGGGATATAGTTGAACAGCTTTTCGACTTTGGGGCATCTGAATATCCACTCTATTATGAATATGTTATTTTGTAGCCAAATCTGATTTATGTCTCACAATGTGCTACCTAACCAGCCAGCCTCATGCTATAAACTCCAAAGCTTAAGAGCTATATTTTCCTCTTTGACTATTGTTTTTTTGGCAACCTGCCTCCTCTTTTCAGGTGCAAACATTTAATGTAACTAATTAGCCATAAGAGAATACTAGAGAGTTACAGCAATGAAACATAGAGACATATAGGATGGAGGGGGGGAACACAGAGATACTCGACTTTATGAAATTAAATACATCTTCATTAAAAGTGAGTAAAGCTTAGTCACCAGAGATTATCAGCCTAATAAAGATGTTACTTTATTCAATTTTTTTAAAATTTGTTTTCTTATAACCAAGTGTCCCCTGACTATAATATTATTCACTATTATCAGATTACTGTTAGTATGCTCTCCATAAAATAAATTAAGAACACCATACTACTTATTTCCCTGACAGTGTATCCCACACAGAACCTCACTTACCACCTGTCCTTTTTCAATAACATGAATCCCACCTGTGCCAAAATTAGCTCATCTTTCTAGTCATTAATTTCCCCTAGAATATGTATTTTGTCTGGTTCTTGACTAGGTATTTAATGGGCTAACTATACTCTTCCTTCTTGTAAACTATGGGTTTTATATTCTCTGGCTGACCATTTTTGACTACATATGTCTTCCCAGTTTGCATTCATAAATTTTTCTTAATGTCTCTCTTATGTACATCAATAGCACCCTTTCCATACTGATACCAGAAGAGTGATAAAATGTTGTATACCTTCTTTATCTTTTTTGCCTATTTATGTCACTAAATAGAGATGGTATGAAAAATGAATTATACTAATCCTTACGTTATCTGTATCAAGCACCTTTGGCAGACAGGCATTTGGTACTATGTTGTTGAATGGCAGAACATTCTGTCTCAATCACGTTGGTCTAGACAAGTCACTGCAACCTTTTATCTATCCTAAATTCTACATTTCCACCTTTGGATTAACACTGCCTTGAATGTGAATTTCATCACAGCAACTAACTGTAGGGCTTTAAGCAAGGCTTTTACACCAATGAATCCTAGTTTCATGATCTATAAAAGTAGACATCCAGTTTTGATTCTTTCATATTTGAGGTGATCAAACCACCAAAGATGAATGGGAGTAAAGGAACAATAAATAAAAAGCAATTAGTAAAGCTGCAAAGTAATTGAAACATACCCTAACTCCTAAGCTATGTGAAGTCTTCCCTTTATAAGGTTTATAGTTATAATGCAGTGATGTAGAGGATAAAGGATAATGATGGATGGAAAGAGATAAGACAATGGACAACAGAACAGTATCATCCTTACTTTTTCCCCATCACTATTCCACATTATCCTTATTACTGTCTTACCTCAATCCTCTTATTCTTTACTGTAGTCTTCATTTTGCTAATTCCCTCTAAGTGTAACTAGCACTAGGTCTTTGTATAAAAGGTGTTCTTTTCACTTTCCTTTGTTGTACTTGTACATTCAACTTCTTAATTTCTTTCATCTTTCTCTTATACTTTCTTCCTATTTTACATGTTCCTGGGAATCAACTCAAGAGCTTTAGAAAGGATAGTAATTTAAGTTTTTTGTTTTTTGTTTTTTGTTTTTTTTTGACAGACAGATCACAAGTAGGCAGAGAGGCAGGCAGAGAGAGAGAGGAGGAGGAGGCAGGCTCCCTGCTGAGCAGAGAACCCGATGCGGGACTCGATCCCAGGACCCTGGGATCATGACCCGAGCCGAAGGCAGAGGCTTTAACCACTGAGCCACCCAGGCGCCTGAAAGGATAGTAATTTTAAAAAGGAAAGGGTGCCTGGGTGGCTCAGTTGGTTAAGCAACAGCCTTCAGCTCAGGTCATGATCCTGGAGTCTGGGGATCAAGTCCCGGATTGGGCTCCAGCTCTGTGGGGAGTCTGCTTCTCCCTCTAACCTTCTCCCCTCTCATGCTCTTGCTCTCTCTTCTCTCAAATAAATAAAATCTTTAAAAAATAAAAAAGGAAAGATTATTATGGTGAAACCGTCTATTTGTATACTGCAATTCCTCAAATAATTTTCTTGTGTCCCTATGTATTTGTAATATCAAGTACTGCATTTGATCAGAATGGAATGAGTTATAATTTATTAACCTTATTTATACTAGAAGTATTTTAGAATGAAATCTATAAGAATATTTAACATCTTATGGTAGTACAAAACAACAAAAGTTGTTACAGCATTTTTTTTTTATTTCCAAGAGTGAGAAGACCAACAGTCCACAACAAAATAGTTTTGCTAATTGCTTATTTGCTATTAAAGAGTAAACATCATTTTACATGATCATTTAACATATAAAAGGACATTTAACTTTATATTAACTTTATAATCAGGAAAACACAAATTAATTCACAATGGGAGTCTGCAGTACTGATCCTGCATGAAAATATACCAGCACTAAACATATGATAGCTAAGCTTTCGTTTAGAGTCCATACTGTTTTCTAGTTCTTCACCTCCAAAGAAGCCATACCATTAACTGGTATTTCTATGAGCCCTCCAGATTACCCTCACGTTCATATTTATACTTTTCACTATTAATTAATTTTAGATGATTATGTCATACTGCCCTCCCTAGCGTGTAAAATCTTCAGGTATTTAGTAGAAGTTAGCTTGTTTCCTTATACTAAACAAATATTGGTTGAATGACTAACTATTTTATCCATCTATTTTAGTTAGCATGATTAAAATTTCCAGTTAATTAGTCCTCTTTCCTCCTGTCTATGGCATCCCCAGCCTACCAGACATTATTTAATTTTCTCCAAGGTTACATAAATAAACCTGTAATAAACCCTTTGGATTCCACTTATCACTCCCCCACTAACATACACTGTAGCTAAGCGACAGGGGGAGATAGTTCCATGAAGAAGATACAAATGTACTATCATTCTTACGTTACAGCTTTTCCCTTCTTTTGCATTATCATTTTGTTTAATCTTCACGGAAATGAAGATTTATTGCTAACTGCAGTCTGCAAAAGCAAAAACAAAACAAAACAAAAACCTTACTTTGTTGAAGTACCTACTTCAAAACATACACTTCCTTTTAAGGCATTCCTTTACTCCTACAGTACATGTGAATCTACCTAATATATTAATTCATGTATTCCTTTAAATATTGTGATCACTTATTTAGCTAAATCTTCCTGTCAAGATAGTAAGCATGAATAATGGCTTCTCTGTTTTCTTTTAAATGATAACTATTTTTGGTAATCTTTGTCAACATGAAAAGTGTAACTGGTTAAAGTCTAATTCAAGTAATTAAGAGACACCACTTCAGAAGTAATTAAAAGAAAACTCATACTAATTCTGAAACCAAACTACTGATATCCGTAACTTAATAACAGTGTCTACTTATGAATTCTTTCAAAGAACCAGCTCCTAGTTTTGTTGATTTGTTCTATTGTTTTTTTGGTTTCTATTTCATTGATTTCTGCTCTGATCTTTATGATTTCTCTTCTCCTGCTGGGTTTAGGGTTTCTTTCTTGTTCTTTCTCCAGCTCCTTTAGGTATAGGGTTAGGTTGTGTACCTGAGACCTTTCTTGTTTCTTGAGAAAGGCTTGTACCATTATATATTTTCCTCTCAGGACTGCCTTTGTTGTGTCCCACAGATTTTGAACCCTTGTGTTTTCATTATCATTTTTTTCCATGAATTTTTTCAATTCTTCTTTAATTTCCTGGTTGACCCATTCATTCTTTAGAAGGATGCTGTTTAGTCTCCATGTATTTGGGTTCTTTCCAAATTTCCTCTTGTGAAAGAGTTCTACCTTCAGAGCATTGTGTTCTGAAAATATGCAGGGAATGATCCCAATCTTTTGATACCAGTTGAGACCTGATTTAGGACCAAGAATGGGATCTATTCTGGAGAATGGTCCATGTGCACTAGAGAAGAATGTGTATTCTGTTGCTTTGGGATGAAATGTTCTGAATATATCTGTGATGTCCATCATGTCCAGTGTGTCATTTAAGGCCTTTATTTCCTTGTTGATCTTTTGCTTGGATGATCTGTCCATTTCAGTGAGGGAAGTGTTAAAATCACCTACTATTATTGTATTATTGTCGATGTGTTTCTTTGATTTTGTTATTCATTGGTTTATATAGTTGGCTGCTCCCACGTTAGGGGCATAGATATTTAAAACTGTTAGATCTTCTTGTTGGACAGATCCTTTGAGTATGATATAGTGTCCTTCCTCATCTCTTATTACAGTCTTTGGCTTAAAATCTACTTGATCTGATATAAGGATTGCCACTCCTGCTTTCTTCTGATGTCCATTAGCATGGTAAATTCTTTTCCACCCCTCACTTCAAATCTGGAGGTGTCTTCGGGTTTAAGATGAGTTTCTTGTAGGCAACATATAGATGGGTTTTGCTTTTTTTTTTTTTTTTAAAAGATTTTATTTATTTATTTGACAGAGAGAAATCACAAGTAGGCAGAGAAGCAGGCAGAGAGAGAGGAGAAAGCAGGCTCCCTGCTGAGCAGAAAGCCCGATGTGGGGCTTGAACCCAGGACCTGGGATCATGACCTGAGCCGAAGGCAGCGGCTTAACCCACTGAGCCACCCAGGCGCCCCGGGTTTTGCTTTTTTATCCATTCCGATACCCTGTGTCTTTTGATTGGGGCATTTAGCCCATTAACATTCTGGGTAACTATTGAGAGATATGAATTTAGTGCCATTGTATTGCCTGTACGGTGACTGTTATTGTATATTGCCTCTGTTTCTTTCTGATCTACTACTTTTAGGGTCTCTCTTTGCTTAGAAGACCCCTTTCAATATTTCCTGTAGAGCTGGTTTGGTATTTGCAAATTCTTTCAGTTTTTGTTTGTCCTGGAAGCTTTTAATCTCTCCTTCTATTTTCAATGATAGCCTAGCTGGATACAGTATTCTTGGCTGCATGTTTTTCTCGTTTAGTGCTCTGAATATATCATGCCAGCTCTTTCTGGCCTGCCAGGTCTCTGTGGATAAGTCTGCTGCCAATCTAATATTTTTACCATTGTACGTTACAGACTTCTTTTCCCGGGCTGCTTTCAGGATCTTCTCTGTCACTAAGACTTGTAAATTTTACTATTAGGTGACGGGGTGTGGACCTATTCTTATTGATTTTGAGGGGGGTTCTCTGAACCTCCTGGATTTTGATGCTTGTTCCCTTTGCCATATTGGGGAAATTCTCTCCAATAATTCTCTCCAATATACCTTCTGCTCCTCTCTCTGTTTCCTCTTCTTCTGGAATCCCAATGATTCTAATGTTGTTTTGTCTTATGGTGTCACTTATCTCTCAAATTCTCCCCTCGTGGTCCAGTAGCTGTTTGTCCCTCTTTTGCTCAGCTTCTTTATTCTCTGTCATTTGGTCTTCTATATCGCTAATTCTTTCTTCTGCCTCATTTATCCTAGCAGTGAGAGCCTCCATTTTTGATTGCACCTCATTAATAGCTTTTTTGATTTCAACTTGGTTAGATTTTAGTTCTTTTATTTCTCCAGAAAGGGCTTTTATATCTCCTGAGTGGGTTTCTCTAATATCTTCCATGCCTTTTTCGAGCCCGGCTAGAACCTTGAGAATCGTCATTCTGAACTCTAGATCTGACCTATTACCAATGTCTGTATTGATTAGGTCCCTAGCCTTTGGTACTGCTTCTTGTTCTTTTTTTTTGTGGTGAATTTTTCTGCCTTGTCATTTTGTCCAGATAAGAGTATATGAAGGAGCAAGTAAAATACTAAATGGGTGGCAACAACCCCAGGAAAATATGCTTTAGCCAAATCAGAAGAGATCCCAAATTGTGAGGGGGGAGAAAGGGGATAAAAAGAGGTTCAGAAAGAAAAAAAAAAAAAGAAACAATTAAAAAAAGAAAACCGATAAAGAAAAAATATAAAAAGGAAAATATATATATATATATATAGATATATATATATATTAGACAAACTATTTAAAAAACGTTAAAAAAGAAAACGGTAAAAGTTAAAAAAATTTAGCAGAAGAAGAGGAAAAGAATTGAAAAAGAAAAAAAATTAAATTAACTGCAAGGCTAAAGAATCATGGGGAGAAAGCCATGAGTTCCATGCTTTGCTTTTTCCTCCTCTGGAATTCTGCTGCTCTCCTTGGTATTGAAACTGCACTCCTTGGTAGGTGAACTTGGTCCTGGCTGGTTTCCTGTTGATCTTCTGGGGGAGGGGCCTGTTGTAGTGATTCTCAAGTGTCTTTGCCCCAATCGGAGTTGCACCGCCCTTACCAGGGGCCCGGCTGAGTAATCTGCTCGGGTTTGCTTTCAGGAGCTTTTGTTCCCTGAGCGCTGTCCGTAGAGTTCCGGAGGGCGGGAATGAAGATGGCGGCCTCCCAGTCTCCGGCCCGGAGGAGCCGAGAGCCCGGGGCCCCACTCCTCAGTGCACCCTTAGAGAACAGCTCCCAATTACTCCCAGCACCCTGGCCTCCAGCCGCTCTCCGAGCTGACCGAGCCTGTGACCGGTTTTAGGTAACGCCGAGCTGAGAGCTCACTCCTCGGCTCTGTCCTGTAGCTGGCTTCCCCGTTCTAATACTTGTAAGCTCTGTGACACTCGGACACCCCCGATCCTTCTGTGACCCTGTGGGACCTGAGGCCGCGCTGACCCCGCCTGGGCTTCACCCCGGTTAAGCCTCTGGAGTGATGTCCCTCAGCAGAACAGACTTTTAAAAGTCCTGATTTTGTGCTCCGTTGCTGTGCCGCTTGCCGGGAGCCGGCCCCTCCCCCCGCGGTCTATCTTCCCGTCGCTTTGGATTCACTTCTCCGCCAGTCCTACCTTTCAGAAAGTGGTTGATATTCTGTTTCTAGAGTTGTTGTTCTTCTCTTCGATCTCCCATTGGATTTGTAGGTGTTTGCAATCTTTAGATAAGCTATTTAGCTGATCTCCCGCTACCTGAAGTAGTCTCAGCCTGCTACTTCTCCGCCATCTTGACTCCTCCCCAAATAAATAAAATCTTTAAAAAAAAATAACAAGTTAGTAAAATCCTTTAACTTTAGTACGACTATGTGCTCTAAACAAATATACTGAGTCAAACTGGAGTCTAGAAACCAATGAGTTAGTGTAATGCCAAATGTACATAAAGATAGGTTCTATAAATTTTCCATGAGAGATGATTCATTACTTTGAAGATGTCGATCAGACAGATGTTACACTGAGTTATTTCCTCTAGTTTCTCTCATTTATCCCTCACTTGCCAGTATATGTGAGAAATAAGTTTTTCTGGCTGATAATCTTCTATAATGTTCATCTTTTACTCTTAGTACCTGGACTTTGAACAGGCATGCATCTATTTTTGCAAGGAAATGATGGCATAATTAATCTTTAAATAGTAATATTCTCTGAATAATTATTCAGTAAATAATCATCTAGCATTATTCACAACTGTATATAGTTGCAAGAGAAACAGTTACATTTTGAAATCTTGTCTGAGGCACATCAACACATTAAAAGTGAATTATTTTCAACACATTAAAAGTGAATTATGTGACGTGTTAAGTCTGTATTTGTTTATAATTTCAGTCTTTATTTCATTGTATTAAGGATATTTATTGTGTTCATTATCATCCCTGCCTAGGTTTTTTTTTTCTTTTTTTCTATTTTTGTTAAAAATACCATTGGGATTTTGATAGGGATAGCACTGAATCTATAGATAATTCTCTGGTAGTATGGACATTTTAACAATATTAAGCCCTCCAATATATGAACATGGATATCCTCCTATTTATTTGTGTCCTCTTCAATTTCTTCCACCAAAATTTTGTAGTTTTCAGTGTACAAGACTTTCAGTTCCTTGGCTAAGTTTATTCCTAAGTATTTTAATTTTTTGAATGCTCCTGTGAATGTGATTATTTTCTTAATGATTTTTAGGTTAGTTTATAGTGTATGGAAATGCAACTTATCTATGTATTTTGATTTTTGCATCTTGCAACTTTACTGAATTTATTAGTTCAAACTATTTTTGTGGAATCCTTAAGGTCTTCTACATGTAATATCATGTTACCTGCAAACATGTAATTTTACTTCTCCCTTCCTAATATGGATGCCTTTTATTTCTTTTTCTTATCTAGTTGCTCTGGCCAAGACTTCCAGGACTACACTGAATAGAAGTGGCAACAGTGGGCATCCTTGCCTTGTTCTTGATCTTAGAGAACAAGCTTTTAGTTTTTCATCAATTGAGTATGACGTCAGATGTGGGTTTTTCATATATGGTCTGTTGATACTTTTTCTCAAAGAAGGTGCTAAATTTTCTCAAATGCTTTTTCTGCATCTTTTGATGACTGTGTGACTTTTATCCTACATTCTATTAATGTAGTATATTGCATTATTTGATTTGCCTACGTTGAAACATCCTTGTATCCCAGGGATACATCCCACTCTGTCATGATGTACGATGATCCTTTAATGTGCTGGGGAATTTGATTTGCTAATTTAGAACCACAAAAGATACCAAAAGTCAAAGCAATCTTGAGAAAACAGAAGCAAAGCTAGAGGCATCACATTTCGTTCTTGCAAAATATATTACAAAGCTCCAGTAATTAAAACACTATGGCACTGGAATAAAACAGACATAAAAACGAAAGGAACAGAAGAGAATACAGAAATGAACTCATGAGTATGTGGCTACTAACTGTTGACAAGAGTATCAAGAACACATCAATGGGGAAAAGGAGTGTCTTCTACAATGGTGCTGGGAAAACTGCAAATTTTTATATAGAATGTAACTGGCTGCTTATCTCTCACCATACACAAAAATCAACTGAAAGTGGATTAAAGATTTAAATTAAGACCTGAGACTATAAAATTCTTGGAAGAAAACAAAGGGGAAAACTTCATGACATGGGTCCTGGCAATGATTTCTTGGATACAACATCAAAAGCACAAGACCAAGAGCAAAAATAGGGAACTGAAAGTACATCAAACTAAAGAGCTTCTGCACAGTAGAAGAAACAATCAAGAGTTTAAAAAAAAAAAAAAAGAAACCTACAAAATGGGAAAAATTATTTGCAAACTATTATCTGACTAGAGATTAATCTCCAAAATATATAAGTAGTTTCTACAACTTAGTATCATAAAAAACAAATATCCCTATTTTTAAAATGTCCTAAGGACATGAAGAGACATTTTACCAAAGAATACATATAAATGACCACAGAGTGTAAAATATACTAAATGTGACTAGTTATCAGGGAAATGCAAATCAAAACAATGAAATACCACTTCCCACCTGTTAAAAAAGCAAGAGAAGGAAAGAAGGAAAGCAAGCAAACAAGCATTGGTGAGGATGTGAAGAAAATGGAAGACTTTTACATTGGTGGGATTGAAAAATGGTACAGCTACTGTGAAACTTAGTATGGAGATTCCTCAAAAATTAAAAATAGAACTATCGTATTACCTAGCAACCCCATTTCTGGATATATATTCAAAAGAATTGTAATCAGAATCTCTAAGAGTTATCTGCACTCCCATATCGTTGCAGTATGAGTCAAAGTAGCCAAAATACTGAAATATCAGACATTCATCAGCAGATGAGTGGATAAAGTAAATGTGGTACGTACATACCATGGAATATAACTCAAACTTTAAAAAGAAGGAAATCCTGTCATATGTAATAACATGAATGAATCTGGAGGATATTATGCCATGTGAAATAAGCCAGTCACAGGACCAATGCTGAAGAACTGTTCTTATAGAAGTGATTTAAAATATTTGAAGTCACAAAAACAGAGAGTAATGGTTTGTGGGGGTTGGGGTGAGGAGGAAATGGGCAGTTACGCTTCAATGGGAATCTAGATACAGTTACGAAAGACGAGTAAGTTCTAGGTATCTGCCGTGCAACACTATGTCTATAGTTAACAACACTGTATTGTGCACTTGTGTACTTAAAAATTTGTCAAGAGAGTATATCTCATGTGGTTTTCTCCTCCTAATAATCCTAAAAGTCATCGGTGCCTAGCCCAGAACAAAGATAGAATGCTATCCATTAAAATGTCTGAATGAATATGCTTTTAGCCCAAAGTTAGTGGTCTCTGGTACCACCAAAGACCATAAACATACATCCTAAATTTCATTTTGCTCAAATATAAATCACACTGAAATACAAGTTAATCAATTAAGGTGTGTTTCAGAAAGGAGCAACAGCGTGGCCAATCCTGAGGTAGCTGAAGTTGAAGAATAAAAATTGAACTATGAATCAAGGGCACCTGTTTCCTAGAAATAGCTGAAGCTAATTCTAAAGGAGGAGTGTTCCATGTTCTCACTCACACTTTCATACTTGTGGCTGTTGATCCAACTTATCTCCAGTAATCTTACCCATGTGACGGTTGTAGTTCTCTAGAAAACTGTTTGTATAATTCACCCTCATGTATTTTTCATCACATAAAAGTCATTTTTTCAAAAATACATACTGAATTCAGTATGCTGAACTGCATATTGATCATATGAGCAGATCTCTGTCATAATGGAATGTGTTCAGAAACTTTAAATTCTTTCTTTTTAACAAGTCCCCATTGAAAGAGCATGCACCTGGGACTATGGAAACATGTTTAAACCATGGCTTTGCTACTTGTCTTTCACTAAATTCACTGAACAACGAACCCTTCTGAAACTTGGGATTTTATCTCCAAACTAGAGAAAAGTAGGAATATATCTTGGAGGTACTGAGAGGACTAGAAGTACTGTATATGAAATATCATAATAGAATTTTTGATGTCATAAATAATTACAAAAATTAATAATCAAGGGTGAATGTATAGAGGTGCCTTGAAGATTGAACCCTTATAAAGCAAAACTGTTTGGCTTGTATTAAGAAACTTTACCTTGGGGCACCTGGGTGTCTGGGTTGGTTAAGCAACTGCTTCAGCTCAGGTCATGATCCTGGAGTCCCGGGATCAAGTCCCATATCTGGCGCCCTGATTAGCGGGGAGTCTGCTTCTCCCTCTGACCTCCCCCCTCTCATGCTCTTTCTCTCTCTCTCAAATAAATAAAATCTTAAAAAAAAGAAAAGAAAGAAACTCTATCTTAACAGCTGTATGAATATCCATGCCAGATAATTTTACCTATGTTAATCATACTATCTTATGAGCAGCTATTTGGAATAAAATCAGGAAAAAGACTAAATCACCAAATACAGCTCATCTCCTCAAAGGATGTACCCCTCACAAGAATCTGTGTTTATTCACTATCCAGTGCCTTCAGGAAGCTTGTTTTTTATGCTGTATTCAGAACTTATCGTTGCTATCTGCAAGGCCTGTCTGATAAGACCTTACTCAGCCTTCATTGGGGGTAGAAGTTCTACCAATCTCTTCTTAAAACACAAATGTGATCATTCTTAAAAGACACATCATTCTCAGAATAAAGCTCAAATTATTAGATTTGCCAGATTCTTAATAATTCTCAGACAGCAGAGGTTTCTGCTTCCCCCCCCACCCTGAATTTCTCAACATGATTCATTTATGCTGACCTTCCTTCATCTTGTAAACTCCTTTTGTCTCTCTAAGGCTTTCATTTATGTAGTCCTAGTTACAAGAATGCCTTCTCCTTTCTTAACCTAACTGCTTTGCTGAAATGTGTTTTCCTCCGAAAAGTCAACATTATTCTCCCACTCAAAATCAGGATCCACTCAAAATTTCCTCACAGCACTTTGCAATTTTTCCTCAGTCTTGTATGGTTACTTAGGTAATCCCTTATATTTACAAGTTCAGGTATTTCAGGTTAATCATTGCAAAGAATGGACTTATTATACGCAGTTGTTCTCACATAGTGAAAGCATAATAAATATTTGTAAAACGAATGAATGAATGATTGAATCCTAAATGAGACTGTAAGGGCCTATGTAGCCAGAGCGACTCCATCTTGGTTAAAAACCATTTTGTTGTTTGTGCAGTAAAACTTAAACTGACCCTGCCCACCCCCCCACCCCCCCATCCCCCCATCCTCCACCCCCACCGAGGAACTTACTTAGAAGCAAGTCTGGGAAACCAGTAAAATATGGTCAGCCAGTTCCTAATAACAGAGCCCAGAATAGAAGGCCTGGTTGGCCAGTTCCTGATAACAGCCCAGAATACAGGGATGAGTCAGGCCAGGTGGAGACATCCAATCAGTAAAAAGCACACATACTGTCTCCCTAACCACCAAAGAATGTAAATCCCGCCTTTTGGGCGCCAAACTTGAGCGCCAATTCTGACCAGAGTGATAGGCTAATTCAAACAGCTACTATAGGGTAAACTGTAATTCAATTGGCCAACTGCATGTGGCCTAACATGACTATGAAATGTTACAGTCTCATTGGCCACCTATGTGTGGCCAGGCTTTGCTCTATAAAAGTTAGTCTGTGAGGCTGGGAGGGGTCGCTCTCTTTGGAGGCGGCCCTGGCCGGTCAGTCCGACTTCTAATGCTTGGCATAGAATAGAGCTTTGCATAATAACTTCCACCTTGTCTCAGTCTCGTTCCCCTGGCCAATCAGTCTAACTTCTAATACTTGTCATAAAATAAAGCTTTAAATAACCTTCACCTTGTCTCAGTCTCATTCCTTTGATAACAGACCTAACAGAGACAACATGATTTTACCTCACATGCTTGTTTCCTTGATCATTAGGTACGGTTTGGTTTTCCACGTTCAACATTAACACACTTCAAGAACTTTGGTTAAAGTGACTTAACAAGGCTATCCTTCTGTCTATATTTCCCCTGAAAGTGATTTAAAAAAAAATAAGTGTTTGGGTTTATTCTATATTCTAACATTTTCACATTCTACTTGTGTGGAAACTTAGGACAAAATTAAATAATTAATATTAATGTAATTTAAGTAAAATAAGGTTGGTTTAATTACCTTTATCAGTAAATTTGGGGGAATAAGATGCCTTTTATTTCAGTATCACATTTTTTAAAAAGTTACCAAATTTTCAAGTATGCTACAGGAAATTAATTTTAAATTCATTAACTCCACTTCAGACTGAGAAGATTTACCAAAAATAAATGAAAATATAGTATGTAAATAATATATTACCTTGTTATAAACTTGTGAAACACTGAAAGAATTTTGTTTTCAGCTTAATTTGTTTATTAATTGGTCTTTATATGTATTTCCTACAAAGTAGCATAGATAGATCTTAGCAACAGCTTCTCTGTGTATCAACATACTATATACAAAATATATAAACTGAATTCTCCATACCATTCTTTGATAAAGCCATTCTCCTAGACCTGTCCGTTATGGGAGTTGGGAGTACTGTGTAAGATTCCCCTGATACCATAGTACCCTGCGCTTCAATCTCTCATTAAAATTCTCCATTTCATTCTATTAAGTTCCTGTTCTGACTCCTTTCCTCGCAGAGTGAGTTCTACTTGAGGATAAGAAAGGACCTTTATTTCACTTATGTTAAAATCTAATACTTTCTTGGTTTTATAGGGAAAATGACATAAAAGGATGAGAGTAATAAAAAGGTTTACAGGAGTTAGAATACCCTCCAGACATCTAAGAAACCATGAGAGTGGAGGCTTTATTGAATGTGGGTAAGAAGAAAACACAAAACTCCGAGAGCAATTTGTCAGGCAACCAGGGAAACACTAAAGCAAATTATAGTTCTTTAATGATGTGAGATGATATGAAATCTAACAATGGATGGACTCTATTGCAACACTCCACTCTGCTTATTGACTTCCTTAATGATACTGTGAGGAAGTACACACCAATCTGCTGTGAAAGTAGGTGATCACTACAAAGAATAAAAGACAAATTTTGTGTTTTAAGCCAGATGATATCCATGATTATGACAGAAATCATCTAGAAGACATGGAAGTCAGCAGAACAAGTTTCCTTACTTGTTTCCAGATGGAATACTTTGGCAAAGAAAGTCTAAGATAAATGTAAAGGCAGAAATTAAGGGCTGCTAGAGGGGAATTTGGGAAAGATGACAGTGACGGCAGACACAAGCATTTATTTTTTCCAAACAGTGGATTTTTACATAACAAAAAGAGCAAAACCCAAAACTCCTGTACATTTACAACATAACTAAGTGAAAAATTATTCCAACACCCCCAAAATATGAGCAGATGTTGATAAACTGTCAACACATACAAGCTGCACATGGTATCAACATCTGTGGACTAAAGAAGAAAACATACAGACAGAAACTGTTGCACTTGAGAAATGGAAAATACTAGTATAGCCAAGAGATACTCACTAAAAATCAGGTGAAAACGAGGGGGCTTTACCTTCCCCACTGCCAGGTGAATGCAAGAGGACCACGTAAGAATGGAGGGAGCTAGAGACATGTCGTGCCTCAGCACTCTTAAAACCAACCCACTAGGCTCCTTTCTATAACGAAGGGAAGAGGAGATCCAAATCAAAATGGGGTTAAGTAACAGCCCCAGAAAAAGCTGAGGACACAAGCAAAAATATTTTTGAAAACTACACAAAATATAAGGGGGAAAAGTCTGTGACATCAGAAAAATATCCTGAACCTTGCTCCATTCTAAAAGTTGGAAAACCTAATTTCAAAGAGAAATGAGGAACATAATAGTATCACTGGAAAATCTTAAAGTACTAGCAGAGACAGAGTAAAAGAACTACTTCCCTACAAATAATAAAAGTATGCCAGAAAGATGGTCACACAAAAATGATTTAAAAGATCAACATATTTTCTCAAAGTGAATTAAAACAAGAAAACAGCAAAAAGCATTAAAATACAACATGATCAGAATTAGATAAACTAAGAATTAGATGACAAGAAGTAGGTACTAAAGAAAATCATTTTAAAAATTAAGATGAACTAAAAGTAATACAAGAGCAAATAAGCCTAGCAAATAAGAGAAATAAGATGAGGGAAAAAGAGGAAAATAAAAAAATTAAAAATAAATTAAGAAGCTCCCAGCAAGTAAATAACACTGGCTGGATATTCCCTCCTACCTGAAACAAATAACAGAAGCAGAATATACACAAAACTATATTTTTCAAAACACTGGAAAACAGGAAAGGACATTCCCGAGAGATGAGAAACGCATGAGATAAGCCCTACAAATGGGCCAGCTTCATGCCTTGAGGACTTCTAGGATGCAGTACAGAGAAAAACCAGCAGAGACAACAGCAGACTCCCACAGCTGAAGAGATGAAATTAAGAATGGCACTGTGCTGCACAGATTGCTGTAACTTACTCATCTTGTATTGCATTCCCCTCTCCCTCCGTTCCCCAGCAATCACTGTTACGTTACCTGCCTCTCTGACTATCTGATATACCTCAAGTAAGAATGACAGGTGTGTACATGTATCCATCTCCTCAAAACATATATACTATATATATGTGTAATTTTCTGTATATTAATAATATCTCAATAAAGCTGGAACAAAGGAAAACTTTGCCAATTTATCAAATAAAAAGAGAGCGAGAGCATCTTGGAACACCAAGGAGGCTGGTCTCACAAAGAGAAATAAAGGTGCACAAAGAGAACTCCTAAAGATGTGTGGTGGGTGTGCAGCGGAGTTCTGATCAGCGCATTTGGAAATGATCTAAGGCTGGGTAAATAACTACCTGAAAGGATTGGAATCATACATGAGAACTGGAATGGGGCTCAGGATAGTACCTCTTCCCCCCACCCTTACCAGCAAACCTCAAAATTCATATGACCCTGAGTATTCATACTGGTCTTGCCCCAGTATTGAGGAATAGCTTGACTCAACGCTTAACCTTACTTCCCATCTAACATACCCAAAATATGTATGTACCTAATGACAGTTTCAAAATAAACCAAACAGAGAAGCAAAAATTGGCCAAACTTAGACAAAAAAAAAAAAAAAAAAAAAAGACAAATCAACAATCATACTCAGGGTTTCAACATCCTTCTCATTAGATATTGCATTAAATCAGCAAGGTTACAGTAGCCCTGAACGGCACCACCAACCAAAATGACCTAACAGGCATTTGTAGAACACTCCACAACAAAATGCATATTCTTTCAAAGGGCTCACTGGATATTAACCAAGGCTAACCATGTTCTGAGCAACAAAGCATGTCTCAATGAGTTTAATAGATATCATGTAATATAAGATATGATGCTTGAGACTAAAGGAATTAACTTAAAAATCAGTAACATAAACATATCTCAAAATGCCCTAACATGTGGATACTAAATACACACTTTTAACTAAACAATGGGTGGAAAATCAATCAAGAGAGACGGATGTTTTTTGAAATTAATTAAAATAAAAGCACAACCTACCAAAACTTGTGGGATGTCATTACAACACCACTTGGGGTGTCTTATAGCACTAAATACTTATATTCAACATAGTCCTCAAATCATTCTCAGGAAATCAGTAAAGAAATAGAAGATTTAAACAAATCTATCAGCCAAGTTAATCTAATAGACATTTGTAAATACACCACCCCAAAGAAGTACAGAATATACACTCTTTCAAATGCACATGGAACATTTTACCAAGACAGGCCATACTGTGACCCATAAAATAGATCCAGATAAATTTAAAATAATTTAAGGCAGATAAACTATGTTTTCTGATCCCAATGGAATTTTATTAAAAATCAGTAACATGTGGTAGGAATGCAAGCTGGGGCAACCACTATGGAAAACAGTATGGAGATTCCTCAAAAAGTTAAAAACAGCACTACCTGTGATCCAGGAATCACACTACTGGTATTTACCCAAAAAATAGAAAGACATTAATTCAAAGGGATACATAAAGCCTTATATTTATAACAGAATTATTTATAATAGCCAAATTATGGAAGCAGTCCAAGTGTCCATCAATAAATGAGAAAAGAAGATGTGATACACACACACACACAAACACACACACATAATAAAATAATAAAATATAACTCAGCCATAAAAAAGAATGAAATCTTGCCACTTACAATGAAATGGAAGAGCTAGAAAGTATAATACTGACAAAAAAAGTCAGAGAAAGACAAATACCATAGGATTTCACTCATATATGGAATTTAAGAAACAAAACAAGCAAGGGGAAAAAAAAAAGAGAGAGACAAACCAAGAAACAGACTCTTAATTATAGAAAAACTGTTGGTTCCCAGAGGGGAGTTGGGTGGGGAGATGACGGAAATAGGGGATGGGGATTAAAGAGTACACTTACCATGATGGGAAAAAAATATATACGATAAAATTTTTAAACATCTCTCTATGATGACTTTCCCATATGTTTTGGTTAGCCATTTTCCCAAGCACTAATAACAATTTCATGGTCACTTTACTTGCAACAACAGCACATAACTGGAAATAACCCAAATGTTCATCTACAGACCAATGAATAAAACTGTGGTATATAGTGGAAAACTGCTCAATAATACAAATGAATGAAATATGTGCATGGAAATATGGGGGAATGTCAAAATAATTATGCTGAGTTAAGGAGGCCAAACAGAAAGAGGATGTCCTCTATAACTTCACTGATACAAAATTACAGGAAATACAAAACTAATGCCTAACGATAGAAAACAGCAGTTAACTAGGGAGAGGAGCAGTTTGGGGCAGGGAGAAGTAAAAGAAAGGGAGTACAAAGGGGTTTGAGAAAACTTAGGCAAACTAATGAATACGTTTATTATTTGATTTCGGTAATGGTTTCACGGGTGTTACATGTCAAAACATTTCATCTCAATTTTTGAAGAAATACTATGTTACATCCTTCAATAAGACACATTTTCATATGAGGGATGAAGGTAATGACATATTTAACCACAACATCTTTTTAGATATAAAATACCAAAACTCATTTTCAAAAAAATCTATAAAGAGTTAGCAAAACACAAACTCACTGCAAAACAGTGACACAACACCAAGTGAAACAAAATCTCTAAATTTTAAAAGGTACATAGTGTGCGTTGTCCTTTAAAAGCAGAAAAGCCCACATTAAAGTGGAATATCTTGGGGTGCGTGGGTGGCTCTGTCAGTTAAACGTCTGCCTTGGGCTCAGGTCATCATCTCCAGCTCCTGGGATCCAGCCCCGGAGCTGGACTCCCTGCTCAGCGGGAAGTCTGCTTCTCCCTCTCCCTCTGCCCCTCTCCCAACCCCCACCTGGTCATGATCGTGCAAGCTGTCTCTCAATTAAATAAATAAATAAATCTTTAAAAAAAAATAAAATAAAAATAAAATGGAGTAACTTTCAAGTTCAGAGAAAAATCAGTTTTTGTTCTATAAAGAATTACATGTTATATAGTTCAAAAGGCCAGTGCGTTAATCCAAAATATTCACTAAAATATTGAAAATTTATCTAATTAAAGCATTATGTGTGATCAAAATGATCTTACAGTAGATTGTGCTTTATTTTATCTTAGTTGCAAGTGCTTAAGGAAATTTAATTGTGGGAACTGGTACATGAAAGCATTACAGAAAATCTGAGGAAAGTTGGAAGGTGTTAAGAGGATAATGCTACAGATTTAGTTATTACCTAATTTCACTTGAAATATATGCCTTTCTTTTTCCTTGATAAATGCATACTGAGTTAAAGACATCTGTGCTTCATAAAATTAAAGCATTATAATACCGACCTTATCTTTTTTATTTCAGGATTAATAAAGCAGCATAGTAACTGACACATATTCTACCTGATACTCAAGTAAAAGCAAATGTGTGCAAATACTTAAACATACATATGATAATCAAGTTGGGTATTAGTAACCAGAAATTGCTTGATTCTGAACATGACATTATTTTTAGAGGAAAGAAAGGCATTTTCAGGTGTAGCCCCAAAAGCAAGTCAGCGGAGTTTCTGACACATCTGCCAAGTGGTCAGAAGAGAGGTATGCAAAGATGAATCACCAGAACTCATTTATTTAATAGTTGGTTTTTAAAAATGAGATTTTGAAATGATTTTAAAATGAGAGGCAACAGGACAAGCTGAAAAACAAAGTATTAGAATTATGGCAAAATGTAATAGAATATTATGAATGAAGAGCACTGTTCACATTTAAGACTGTGACAAAAAATACTCTCTTAAAGTCCAAAACTATTAACATCCCAAGTAAGTGAAAGTTTACATTCTCTATTTAGTTTAACAGACTCTGAACAAATTATTGAGAATAGCACTCTCTTTATAAATGCTCATGTAACTATAAAGGATATTTGGTAAAAACTTTCAAACTCAGTGAAGCCATATCCCCAGGCACCTTCTGCAACCACCTAGTTAGGAGTCCAAGAAATAGTTTTGCTTTGGGAAAATAAAAACAAAGACAAATTCCAATTTTTATTCCCGATAATCCTAGTGACAATTTGCTCATTTCTATTCCAAAGATTCCATGGGATTAAACAAGTTGGCCGTCCTAGTTACATATATATTCAAATACTCTTTTAAATGTTACTTTAGAAAGTGAATTTACAGACAGAAAACACCCCAGTAAATTAAAGGAAATAAAACCAATATTTTAAAATACCTGAAGCTATTTGGTTTTGTTTTGTTTTACTGTTTGTTTCTCCTTTATTATTTCAGAGTGTACTTTCAATCTATTGTGAATACAGCATTTTAGCAGCATAGTGATTTTATGTTCTATGAAGGAATGATTACTTTTCAAACAAAAGAAAAAAAAATTACCTTACAGGAGTTTTATCCCTACACCTACCTACACCCTAAGTCATATTTAACTTACTCTGTCTTGCCTCTGGATGAATAGAGCAGGTCATACTTTAGAGAAAGGAGGGATATTGGGTTAAACAGATGGTTTGTGTCATCCCTGATTCATGAGGAACCATGGCAACAGCAAAGAGGGGGTGTTGCTTAGCAACTGAAAACAATAATGAAGAGATTTCCACACTGTATGGAGGCAAAAAAGTGCTTTGGAAGAACTTCAGTACTTGGCATACATGTACACCAAAATTCATTTATGAAACATGCTGAGTACATAATCATAAATCTGGAAAGCATGATGCCTTATAAGAGGAAAAAAATATCAAATAAGTGGCTTATTAGACATTTTCTCTAAAACATATTTCTATATTAATAGCATTATGACTAAATATAGCAAAACTACTAAAAATCGCAAGTGCTTTATCTTGAGATGTAATAAGAAAATTTAGATTACAAAATCTATTATTATCAGATAACACAATACAACCTGAGATATTAGGTAGGATCAGACATTGATAAGTTGAGCCGTCCTGTAGTGCCAAATCTGCAAATACGTGTGATGTGATCACCCAAAACATTTCAGGGTTTTGTTTCCCAAGTTAGAATAGACACTGTAGTTACAAACTGTAACTATGTTTTTGTTAACTAAAAAAATATATTTTCACCGTGAAAATGTCTTTCTCAGTATTTCCCCCTGTAGTACATCTTAAAATTAATACAGAAAAAGTGACTCAGGCAATATTTTTTTTTTCTGGAGTTGTGAAAATACACCCAAACTGGGTGTCTGAGATAAATATGTAACTATATTGTTGTTGTTGTGTTTTATGTGTTCCTGGTATTTAAATATAAATTTTAATGAATAAGCCATGTCAGGTTTGACACAGAATGTGTATGTTTATATATGTAAATAATTTTATTATTTGAAATATGTTTTTTCAAGTGTCTATCAATGTATTAGCATTTCCTTTATAACCATTATTACATCATCTTCATATCTTAAAATTTATTCAGTGACTTACAGGAACTTACAATGCACCAATGTTCTGCTAAACACTATGGTAAATATTAAACATACACGAAAAACCCCTGTGTTTCTCCTCCACTACCAAGCTCAACGATACCCGGCTTTGGCCACCAAATGTGCGGTTTTCCTTAAACCAAGCAATTTTGGAACACCAGCTGGGTGTCCTACAACAATTTAACTCAATTCCGTTACAACACTTGCCTTTTATCCCCGGGAAATCGTTTCAAGACCCAATTTAAGATGAGGAGATGAAGACTAAGAAAAGTTAACCAGCAGGGACTTCAGTTCAAAACTCACCTCTGTGCAGCCTTGTGCTACCTACTAAATCTCTCTGCTCCTCGGTTTCTCCATTTTAAGATATGCCTAAGAGTACTTACTACCGTTAAATTAATTAAACAAGACCATCAGACCGAGGGGACTCTAATACCTCCGCGGCTGATTCACACACACCAAATCTAAGCCACAAACGCCTCGGAGCTATGAAACCGGAACCTAAGGGCGACCAATCACAAACCACTATCCAGGCTTCAAGTAGCTACAGCCAATCAATGATGTCCTTGCTTTGCCGAGCTTGTTCTGTGTGAAGGTCTTTCTCCGCACCTGCGGGTGGATGAGTCCTAGCCCTTTAAGGTTTGACGGGGTAGGCGATTCAAAATGGATAAATGGGCCACTAAAGTCTTTAAATTTTTAACATGCCCTTAGTTTATCTTTTTTAACACTACGTAAAGCTGTTAGGGGTTAATATACGAAAAGCGCAAATGAGTGGACGGCGAGAATTGAATGAACTAATACATAAATTCTCTTGTGTGGGCATATGCATTGTTCTGTTTCTTTTTGTAGCTTTTTTGTGTTGCTTTTATGTGTTTCTATTATGTACACTTGCCAAATAAGGGGCTCTTGGACATAGAAGCGGTCGGGATTACCATTATAAACTATAGGTTAAATAAAAGTAATTTGATATATGTTATAGTTTAAAAATGGAGTAGGAAATGGTTAGCATTTTTTAAAAAGGGAGTGTTGGGCGCCTGGGTGGCTCAGTTGGTTAAGCCTCCCACTCTTCATTTTGGCTCAGGTCATGATCTCGGGGTCCTGATTTGGAGCCCCAAGCTAGGCTACCTGCTGAGCGGAACCTGCTTAAGATTCAATCTCTCTCTCTCTCTCTCTTTCTCTCGTTGCCCCTCCTCCCCTCTCTGGTTCTGACAGGCGCTCTCTCTCTCTCTCACACACATAGATACATAAATTAATTACTGTTAAAAAAAGGAAATGTCTAGCATTTAAAGAAGTTTAAAGATTCATTAGTTTAAAATTTTCTTCTTATGCATAATAAATGATTTGTCCAAAGTAAAGTTCCATGTTTTCCTTCATTTTATTTATTGTTATGTGCCAGATACACTATTCATTTCAACCATATTGTCCCCTCTCTGCATCCCCATAATAGAGTAGCTAGATAGACATCATTAATTCTCCTTAAATTACCCTATTTGTACATCTCAGAAGTGGCAAAAGCTGGATTCATATCTGTATCAGTTTTCTACTGGTCTATAACTAATTATTACAAACTTAAAGGATTAAAGCAATACCCATTTATTGTCTCACAGTAAGGTCAGAATTGGATCAGATGCACTGAGTTCTCTTACAGGCAGGCTAAAATCAATGTAGTGGCAGTGCCAGACACTTACTTAAAGGCGCTGGAGAAAAATCTGCTTCCACATTTATTTAGTTTTTTTTTAAAGATTTTATTTATTTGACAGAGAGAGATCACAAGCAGGCAGAGAGAGGGTGAAGCAGGCTCCCTGCTGAGCAGAGAGCCCAATGAGGGGCTCAATTCCAGGACCCTGAGATCATGACCTGAGCTGAAGGCAGAGGCTTAACCCACTGAGCCACCCAGGGGCCCCTATTTAGACTGTTAACAGAATTAGTTGTTTGAGGCTTTAAATTGGCCGTATCCATTTTTTTGCAAGCTGTCAGCAGAGGGCATCATCCACTCCTAGAGGCTGCCTGTATGCCTTCTTGCAGGTCCCTCTTCACCTTCAAAGGCAGCAATGGAACATTCCTCTCACAGCTATATCTTCATTCTGCCACCAGCCAGAGAAAGTTCTGTTTTTAAAGGGCTTTGTGATTTGATTAGGCCAACCCAAATAATCTATTTTAAGGTTTAACTTTCAATGTTTATTACATCTGCACAATTACTTTTGCCAAGTAATGTAACATAATCGTGGAGTAACATCTAGTCGTGTGTGTAAATTCTGCTCACAGGTAAAGGGGCGATTATACAAGGGAAAGTCCATTGGGGGTTATTTTTGGAATTCTGCCTATCCTAGCACCCAAATCTATGATATCAGAGAGCATTTCTTATATACTATGTAATAATGTGGGACCATATCCACAGGGATCCTAATGTCTGTTTGAGTAAATAGGCATATATATTCATAATAGAAGATTCACAGTAGAAGAATCTATAAAATTAGATATATAACAAGATTAAAATAGAATTACCCTGATTTCAAGGGTTTACTTGGCTCCAAATATCACTTTCTCTTATGCTTTGAGAATGCTCTCAAGATATCCAAATTAGTTGATTTTTGGCTCCAGATCCAAATATGTCATTGGAAACTCTAAGATTAGTCTCATAGAGCTCTCTTTTTGTGAGTTGTACAAAATTTATTCTATCATAGAAAACAACATATAATTATATACTGTGTTGGACATAAACAATGAACCCACTTTATTCTCTTCATTTCATATCATATCCTGAATAAGATGTTTCTAATATTAAGGGAAAATTAATTTGTCATTTCTTTGTTCTTTCAAGTAATTATGTCTCTTATTATGGTATCTTTCAAATAATTATCAGAATTGACATCTGATAAAACATTACTGAAACATAAACCCTAAAATTAGTAATACCGATTACAATTGTGTAGAACATTTATCATTACTTTTAGGATGTAAGTGTATGAAAGAATCAGTCTCAATTCCATACGTGCCCCCAGTACATAATGCAATGCCTGTAGTACATCAGTTGTCCAACAATAACAACAAAAAAGTTTCAAGTAAAAAAACTGAATAAGTAATTATAAACATTATAAATAATAAATTAATTCAAATGATCATCAAAATTTTTAAATGCAGGTGTATATAGTATTTCAGAATAAGCCAGTTCAAGCATTACCTTTAGAACAATTTTTGCCGAATAAAATCTGCAATATAATTAACATAGCACTATTGCTTATTCCATTATCTTCTCTTAACAACTTTTTTCTGTATATTTGCTCTACTATTATTGTAAATAAAATCTGATTAAGTTGTATTGCCTATTAAATATTGTTCAAATTAAGTTAATGTACCTGTGAAATAATCAGATAAATATTGGTCATGTTTATTAAAGATCAGTATATAGACTTTTTGTATTTTTGTTTTAAATTTTTAACCCTGTTTTTTTATTATTGTTTTAAAAAAGTTTGCCACTTGAATTACATATAACAAACTAGACATACCTGAAAACAACTAAATCAAAAACTCTGTAGTTGAGGACCAGGATTTCATAGTTCTTCCATCTTTTCTCCATCATTCTAATACATGGAATTGACAACCAATAGCCAATACTCTCAACTATGATATTTAAGTATCCTTTAAAATACAGCAGAAAAAAATATGTCATAATCAAAGACCTTAAAAAGACTAACACTCCTTCTAAATAAATGTAAAAAATAAGACAACACAAAACCTTCCCTCCTCTCCATCATTTATTCACTCCACAAGTAGGAACTTTACCAATGACATGACAGTTACTATAGTACTTACTGAGAATTAAAAGAAACAGGATTCAGAATATGTTCTCAAGAATTTCAGTCTACTAATAATACTTATTAATCTCATATTGGGGTGCCTGGGTGGCTCCCCACCCAGGTTAAGTGGTTAAGCATCTGCCTTCAGCTCACGTTATGATCCCAGGGTCCTGGGATTGATCCCTGCATCAAGCTCCTCATCAGGCTCCCTGCTCACTACGTCCCCAGTTTGTAATCCCTCTTTCGCTGTCTCTCTCTCTGTGACATAAATAAATAAATATTCTTTTTAAAAAATAAAATATCAATCACTTACTATATGTGGAAGTTCATATATTATTTAAATCATTTAAATCCATTTCACAAGTTGGTAGGTACATATTTCTGTTATAAAAATAAGGAACTGAAACTCTGTTCCTTGAGATAACACTGAATATAAATGCTCATACTAGAATTTGATTTAGTTCTACTTCATTCTTCAGAAGGAAGGACATACAATCCAGAGGAAATTCTTCCCACCCAAAAAAAAGATATAAAATCAAATGAATAATTAACGTTAACGTCCATTCAAGGAAGTTCTACTTCTAGATATGAACAATTAGAAAATGTAATACCTGCAAAAAGAGATAAACAACATTTATAAAGAAAATTGTAAAAATTCAGGTATTTGAAATTCTTAGAGAGGTGTGTCTGGGTGGCTCACTCCATTAAGTGACCAACTCTTGGTTTTGGCTCAGGCTGTTATCTCATGGGTCATGAGATCCACAGCCTCAATCTCCACACTCAGCAGGGAGCCTGCTTAAAGATTCTCTCCCTCTGCCCCCTTTCTCAAATAAATAAATCTTTAAAATTCTTAGAAAATCAAAAATGGAACAAAGTCATATAAAAGGATATGAGATATATAAAATGAAAGTTTGTTATAAAACAGAAAAAGTCAGAAATCTGGGAAATTAAATAATAGACACTAAAATGACCAAAGCAGCAACAAATCATTAAGAAGAAGTGTAGAGATGACACAGTGAACAAAAATCATGTCAATCTGTGTCATGGTAGAGTCCAAAAAAAACAAGGATGGGGAATATGAAAACAGTTTACAGCAATAGTGTCAACCCAAAACCTTCAAAATACCTTTAATTAGAATTTTTAAAAAGAAAATACTGAGTGTGGAAAGTAGGCAACCTGTAAAGAAATAAAAGTCTCAAATTTTACACAATAAATGCGATGAGTCTTCAGAATTAGGTACTACTTCAAACAACTACAATACCAATACAATAATACACACAAACAAATTCCAGCAATAACTAACATTTAGGCATTGTAATGAAACTTCAATATCTTTCTCTTTTTTTAAGATTTTATTTATTTACTTATTTGACAAACAGAGATTACAAGTAGGCAGAGAGGCAGGCAGAGAAGAGAAAAGGAAGCAGGTTCCCTGCTGAGCAGAGAGCCCTATGCAGTGCTCTATCCCAGGACCCTGAGATCATGACCTGACCCGAAGGTAGAGGCTTTAACCCACTGAGCCACCCAGGTGCCCCGAAACTTCAATATCTTAAGGATAAACAGAAAACCCTAAAAGTTATGAGAAAAAAGAGTGCATTATATACAACAAACAGGATTCAGTTTTGTTTGTTGGTAGCAAATGTTGAATCTTACAATCCCAGGCACCTTTCTAAATGCGTGGGACATATAAATGATCTGAATAAAGACGGCTGTTCCCTGTCAATCTCTTAATCTAGGAGGAGGAGAAAGAGTACAGTCTATGGAGATAGTAAGTGCATCATACTATGGAAAGTGATGCTGATCACGGACTGGTAAGTTAGACAAGATTGTATGGGTCAGGGACAAGGCAGAAGTTAGGGTAATCTACTTTGAGTAAGTAACAATGAAAAAAAAAATCATGAAAGAAGCAAGGAAGATATCTGTGCAGATGCCTCTGTGAAGATTATCTGAAGCCGAAGGAATCGGAGGTGTAAAGGCTTACCATAGGAATTCACCAAGCATGGCTGAAGAACAAGAGGCCAGTATGTCTGGGGCAAGTATAAGGCGAGGAAATGATAGGAAATAAAACTAGAAAAGGATCATGTTTTAAGTTCACGAAAAGCCTTTTTAGGTGACTATAAATATTTGTGATTTTACTCTGAATGAAATGAGGATTTTGAGGAGAATTCTAAATATAACAGTGAATGTCATCGACTTAGATTTTTAAAAGGACCACTCTCAATATTGTGTTGAGAAGAGACTTTGGGTGTTAAGCAGAAAGACCAGGTAAGAGACAACCATATTCGTGTACCTGAGAGATTATAGTGACAAACCGGCAAGGTAGCAGGAAACATAGGAGGAAGTGGCTAGATTCTTGGTTTTAAGAAATGAGCTAAATATGTAAAAAAGGATTCAAAGAGAATTCTAACTGGAAAAATAGAGTTTCCATCAAATGGAATAGGAAAGTTTATGAGTGGAAAAGATTTGGAGCAGAAGGAGCAGAAAATCAGAGTTCTATCCTGGACATTATTTTTTTCTTTAAGATTTATTTATTTATCTGAGATAGGGAGAGTGTGCATGAGAGTGTGGGGAGTTAGGGGGAGAGGGAGAGGGAGTGAATTTCAAGCAGCCTCCATGCTGAACACAGAGGCCAACACAGAGCTCCATCCTAGGACCCCAAGATCATGACCTGAACCAAAATCAAAAGTCCAATGCTCAACTAAACTGAACGACTCAGGTGCCCCGATCTTGGTTATGTTAAATTAGAAAAGCAATTACTTGATACATAGGAGGGGAATTCATGTAAGAAGTTGAGTATATGTGTTGAGCTTGGGGGAGAGATTTGTGCTGAAGATATAAATTTGGAAGTTGTTCTGTAAAAAACGTGTTTCAGGTGTAAGAGCACATCAGTCACCTGATGTATGGCCTCAGTGTAGATAGATAAGAAAAAAAAAATCATAAACTCATAGGATACACTAAACTTGAGGTATTTGGGAGAGGAGGAATAACCAACAAAGCAGACTGAGGAGGCAGTCAGTGATATAGGACAAAAACTCATGTTAATATGTTATCCTAGTGATTAAACTTTATTAAGGGGTGTGATTAACTCTGACAACTATTGCTGTTAGATTAGATATACTGACAATTGAGAAGTGATCTTTAGAAATAGCAATATAGATATCATTAGCAATATAGATATCAATAGCAATATAGATATCATTTTGGTAACCTTGACAAGTTAGATTGCTTGGTTAGGAAAAGGTGTTCAAAGAGAGAATAGAAAAGAACCTGGAGATAATGTGTATAGTTTATTTATTTGAAAAATTTTGTTTAAAGGGAGGAAAATGAAATGGAACAGCTGAGGGCTAGGAAATTCTTCTTCCCCTTCCTCCTGCTCTAATGCTTCCTCTTCTTTCTCCTTCTTCTTTTTTAATTGGGAAGAATAATATTTTATTTTATAGCAGTGAAAATGAATTGATGGAAAGAAAAACAGTCTGCATTGGCAGTGCAGGAAATTACTGGAGCTATATGCTGGAGTAGGCAAAAGAGAAGTAAATTAATGCCCGAGTTAGGACATGAACTATAAAGAAGATCATGAATGGGTCATATATAATTAATAGGCAGTAAAACAGACTACATGAGCTGGAAGGTAGGAAATATGCTAATATGCAGGGGAATCTGGAGAAATTCTCTTTCAAATGCTTTACTTTCCTTAATAAAAATAAGGTTATCAATTTAGACAAAGGCGAAAAGGTGGTATTGATCATTGGAGTAGAGAAAAAGAGTAAAATAGTTGTCTAAGATGGTAAGAAAATTAATGGAATAGAAAATATAGTCAAGATGCCTGAAAACATAAAGACACACTTCAGGTTCCAGATTTTGAATTTAAAGTATATTTTCCAGTGTTCCAAAGAGCTGCACTAATGGAGGTTCAGCAAAAGTGGAGGCAACACATTACCATGGTGTGATTTTCCAAGGAAGTGGGATGGAGAATAAGAAGCAAGGGAGAATAATTATAATGATTGAATAATTATAATAATTATAATGATCACAGAATTTGAGCTGGGTAAGGGGGACAAGATGATCCCACAGAATTGTAGAAGAGAAAAAGTTGGGTTTCTCAACAGATTATTGATTCCAAGGGTAGAGAAATTTCCTGAAGATTGTGGTACAAGGGAGAGTGTGCACCACCCTGGCTGAGCCCTTTACTTCAGAATCCGTTAGGTCTTTCTTTATTCATTAGCGTTTGGCTAGCTTCATTGCTTTGTGTGTGTGGTTGGTGTTAGTAAATTTTATTTTTCCTGAATTTAAAATTACTATATTACAATATTCTTGGAATAGGCAAAATCTGGGATACAGGATCAACCTGCCATATTAACCCAAGAATTTTTACCATTCTTTTGTTTCCCCATTCACTGTCTCCTCTGTCCTTCTCTCTTTTTCTCAGCTCCATTGCTCTCTTTTTTTCCCCTCTCTCTTTCACACTCCTCTCATTCAAGCATACACATATATTTACAAAGAAAGTAACTTAGAGAACTTTTCTTGGTTGATAAAACATTTAAACCTATAATTTTGCTATGTGAACTTCTTGGTAGTTTAATATAAAAAATTGAATCAAACTTTTAAAAAATGTTTTGATAAGATTGACATCACCTTCCTTTAAGGCATGTAACTGGTTTTCTCAGATAGTATAGAGTATATAGTTACCAGCTATGATAGAGCATGTAGTTGCTATTAGAGTGAGATTAAAATTGACACCTATTTATCCCACAAAATTTTAAGGTATTATATTCACATACATCTTCCAGTAGTAGTTTCATTACAGTTGTAAAATTACTAGCCAGAAAGTGAAGTGGAGAAATGATGACATCAAGCATAAGATATCCCAGGGAGAGAATTAATGTCAAAATAATTACATGGTTCACAGTCAAGGCTGTATGGTTATTAGCAACTCTAGAGAAGCTAATTAAGTAAGTCAAAAATTGTGGTTAAGCCAGTTAAATCGAAGTGTTTCTATGGCTTCTGAACAAATAGGTAACACCTAAGAGCTGAGAATGTGCTCATTAATCAAAGGAACTGAAAATTATATCATACTGATCAAAACCACATGTAGTAAAAATGCCTATTTAGTCTTCTTTTAAAATAAGAGCTTGGCAAAAGCTGAACTGCTACTAACTTTAATTTGATCCTACAATCAGACAAGTTTTTCATTTTGTTATTCTCTCACAAGTATTGATAATCGCCTATTTTCCTTTAACACCTCAGTCTCTCTTTTTTATTTATTTTTTTAACAATACCCATTCCTAGTTTTTAAATTAGAAAAAAAAATCATTCTTCTTTAAAATATAAACCCAACTTCTTTCTTGGAGACTGAAAACAAGGAAAAAAAAAAAAAAAGAATGTGCAGTGGGGTCTCAAACTGAACAAAAGAGTTAACATTCAACATGTACTCAGCACTGAAACAAAGGTTATTCTAGTTAGGTTTAAATGAATTTGCCCATAAGGATTCCAAAGATTTTAGTTAGAAAAGAAAAACAACAAAGATCTCTGTCTATACAACTAGGCAGAATCCCAAGCTTCAGGGAAAAAGGAAGACAGAATTTGAAGGATGAAAAGAGACATCATGGGTGTCATAAACACAGTGTCCGTGTCAGATTTTAAAACTTGCTGTTTGTCAGTCATGAATCTTGCTTCTTTATCAGAGTGCCTCAGTGATCTTGACTTATTTTGGAATATACCACCGCAAAATTTTTAGGAAGGTAATCCTCAAGTTCTCTTAAAATAAATACCATACAATAAATTAATTTACCAAATATTTTTAAGCTTTACATCCCATGACTGTAGTCCATAACCAATTAGAGAGGAGAATACAAGGAATTATTCCAGAAAAAATACTTCTTTTCAATAATATTTCAAATATTTTTTAAAGTGAAATAAATCAAATTTTAACTTGGTATTCACATAAACATTAGAGATAATTTTAGAGTTAGATTTGTATACTGAATATTATAGATATAAAATAAATTAGAAGTGGTAGAGGGGATACCTCTTTAAAAGAATATTGGGTGTTAAAGATTCCAGGAGACTATGTTTCAGTTAGGAAAGTATACCTGAAGAGTAGAAATATGTATTTTGTAATGTTTTTATTCTTTTTTTTTTTTCAAGGTTTTTTTTTTTTTTTTATTTATTTGACAGAGAGAGATCACAAGTGGTCAGAGAGGCAAGCAGAGAGAGAGAGAGGAGGAAGCAGGCTCCCTGCAGAGCAGAGAACCCGATGCGGGACTCGATCCCAGGACCCTGAGATCATGACCTGAGCCGAAGGCAGAGGCTTAACCACTGAGCCACCCAGGTGCCCCCCCCGTTTTTATTCTTGATGTAATGTTTTATTGTCAATCTTTTTAAATATAAATATATATATATGATTTAAATATATGAAACACAGCTAATATCCTCTAAAATTTATTCTAAATTTTTAGTGCTATTCCAAATTCGAATATTTTCCTTTTGCATAGATTCTGGTGATAAGTGCGTATTGCCTAAACTTAAGAATACTTGCACAAACAGGTTTGTGGGCAAATAGCTAACTTGCATTTTCATGGCTCCTAAATCTTTGAGATTGTGCTAGCTTCTAGAGGATAGAAAATTGCAAAGAATGAGTTTTGTAACCTGACACACCTTTTTTTAAACCCTGATTTTTAAAATTATTAGATGTGTGACTTTGAACATATACTTCAATTTCCTTAATATCTGTGTTTAATCTGTGAAGTGGGGACAATATTGAGCCACTTTAAGAATTGAAGAGAATTTATTTCAAACAAGTGACAATGTACTTGGTATAGAAAGGAATTAAAAAATTCTTAGGCATTGAGATATTTCAACGGTTTCATATCCGGACAGCATACTAGAAGCACGTGAAGAACTTTTAAAATGTTAAAATAGCCATGCCATTCCCCAGACTAATTAAATTAGAATCTCTGTGGGGGGAGCCAAAGTACTGGTGTCTATTTAAAACTTCTCAAATGATTATAAATTGCGGTCAGATTTGAGAATCACTGACTTAATGCAAAGCAAATTGGTATTGTTGCTTCATTGCACTTGTCATTTCTTAGTTATGAAAAGGAATGGAAAATAATTTTCCTTCTACTTTTCTAGGTTCTTGGCTGAGACACCTACCTAATAAAAGAAAGATTAGCAGGAGAAAAACAGACACAAGTTTAATAACATGTATATCTCCCCTATCCATAGGAGATACCCAGAAAAACTGAGTAACTCTCTGAAATGGCCCAAGTCACCACCTTAAATAATATCCCCAGCTAAATACAAAAGGAGACACGGAGGGTGGGGAGAGGATGGTTTTGGGAGGTTACCAGAAAAACCACTCTAAATAAGAGTATGTATTATTGTTATGCAGATTTATTAGTCTTCACCATTGGGTTTCTAGAAATTTAGGTTCATCCTCCTTTCCTGGTACATAGAGGGAAGTACTTCACAAATGGAGAGTTCCCTTATAAATGTAAATGTCTCTTACAAAAGGGTAACTTCTACTCAGTTTTCAGAACTTCTCTACTGTCTGCCATTTCTTAAAAATCACCAACCTAAAATATGCCAAAGAGGCATTTTTGGGGAGGTATATGCTGCTCCCCTTCAATTATAACAAATTCAGTATTAACCACCCTTAACAAGGTCAACAACAACACACACAAAACATCTTTATAGTTAACAAAAGGAGGAGAGAGATTGCTTGGGGAAAAGGCAGAATTACATTTTTAAAATGAGAGAAAATAAGATGAATCCATTGTTTTTAAATTAGAAAGAAAATAATAGCCAAGAAGCAATGTGTTGTGAAGGAAAGTTGAGTCATGACATTATTAGTGCAATCCTTCCATGTATTTATACATTTCTGATCAAAAGAAAGGCAAGTCCTAAGGTTAAATTTCCAGTTATATCTAATGATGCAAAAAAAAAAAAAAAACCCAAAAAACAAAAAACCCCAAAAGCCCACCATGTAATTACATATGCAAAATGGGTAATTTTGCATGCAATCTATAATTTTCTATTGTTTAATTTGAAAGTTAGCTAAATTACTTTCTCTGCCTGTAGAGTTTTAGGTGGCTTTTTTTTTTTTTTTAACCATTTAAGATGGTCTGAAGTTATTCACCTATATTTGCCTTGAAGATTAAAAAATTGTTTTTTTTTCCATTATCTGTCTGTTGCAGGTGGATCCAGGTGTGTTTTAATAGCCTTTATAAAATGAAAATGGGCTTAACTACAAATTTTTCACGTGTGATTTTTTGTCAAAGAAATTATTAATTACTAAAAACACTGGGAGAACTATATGATTTGTTCTCATATACAGATAGAAGTAAAATTTTTAAAAAAGAGAACATTATACATCTGTTCTTTGAAATATTCCTGGAAAAAAATATATACACATACACACAAGATGCCTTTGTTTCCTTAGCAATTTGAGGAATAATCTGATTATGTTTATTTTAAAACATAGTAGAAATTGATACTTGTGAGTGAAATATTTGTTTATGTATAACATTTCCTTTAAGGTTAGTATAGTATTTATACTGCCATATATTTTGTATGTATTTTATTCAAATGTCCATCCCTGGAACATCATTTTTCTTATAATTTCTCTTCTAACATTCTATTAGTATGAAAGAACTAATACTTATTTAAAGGTGGACCTTCTAGTTCACTGGAGCAGTCATTTATTAAATAGCACCCTGTGGACTTAAAAATCAAATGCACTTCTTCCAATTTTTTTTACTTTCAGGCAAGAATTAGATTCTGCACACAACAACTGTAGCCCATTAAATACTACCGGTTTGCAGATTTGTATTTTTAAAATGTATTATAGACAAACACGCACAAATAGAATTCTGCCCTTAGAAAATGTCCACATCTTAATAATGGAGGAAAGACGGTAGGGTTTGAAGGCGAGAGCCAAGAAAGAATTCTTGAAACATCTTTGGTGCAAAGAGGTGGTTTTATTAAAGCACGGGCGCAAGATTTGTGGGGACAAAGAGCTGCACTGGGGTTGTGAGGGGTGGTGATTATATGCCTTTAAGTTGGGAGGTGGTTGGGAATAGAGTAAGTCCCTAAGGAATTTTGGAAACAAAGTTTCCAGGAACTTGAGAGGGCTAGCTATTGCTAGGTAAAGATAATTTATTACTGTCCAATAAAACCTTAGATCCTTCTGATGTATATCAGCAGGTCATATGCTTGGGGAATGACTTCTAAAAATATCTTGCACTTTTAAAAATAGTATGCTTGAAAGGTTAGATTCTCAGTCAAAAAGTTTTAGCTGGTATTTCAAGAATGGTGAATTAGTAGGAATGTTTTGCTCTTGAACAAGCAACTTCTGCCCTTAATCAGCTTCTGCTTTTCATCTGTAAAATAAGATCGGTAACATCTATGTCAAATAAATTGTGAAGATAAAGAGATAATATAAAATAGGGGTGCCTGGTGGTGCAGTAGGTTAAGCGTCAGACTCTTGGTTCCAGCTCAGGTCATGAGCTCAGGGTCATGAGATCAAGCCCTGTGTTGGGTTCCATGCTTAGAGTGGAGTCTGCTTGATTCATTCTCTCTCTCTCTCTCTCTCTCTCTCTTCTTTCCCTTTGCCCTTCCCGCTCATGTGCTCTCTCTCTCAAATAAATAAATAAGACTTAAAAAGAGAGAGAGAGAGAGAGGGAGGGAGGGAGACATAATATAAAATAAAATGATTAGTCTGATATAACTCACACACAAAAATGTCTGATCCATTTACTTCTGAATCCTGACAGTGCCTAGTACTATATTGAATAGACACAATAAAAATGATATATACAGTTAAGAAAAATAAGCCTCAGTTGGATGACTTTTAAAGGTGTGTAACTGGTTGAGATTTAATAAAATATTCTAAGAAAGTGGACCATAAATGATGGCAAGTATTTAAAGTCGAATTCTATCTTTCATTTGAGGAGGTAAGCTGTTCATCTTACCTTTGCCTAAAGATACATGTTACTCCAGGAGTATATTTTTTTTCTAGAAATGAAGAACATGAAAAATATCAGATCTATCAAATTGTCAAAGCCTTATTCAGTTTTAAGGTCTATTACACCCCATTTTTCATAATGGGATAAACCTTGAGAACAGATATAACTGGGAATAGAGAAACACAATTTTGTGCTTCAAATAACATTAGTAAAAAGCAGCATTTGAATAGTGCTTGGGATACCCCATTTTTTTTCTACTTAAGAGTCATATCTCTCCAAATAAATATTCAGTCATATAATCTCCACAAATTTATAAAAATTATATTTACAGACTACTGCTAGAAGAGAGTTATTTCAAATATCTTTTATATTCCATCTTTTATTTCAAAATCAGGAAATTTTTCAAGTAAAAAATTTTAGCTTATTCTATAAAGCCATACTGAAAGTCATTTTATTTACTAGTGTGCATAATTTGTTTATTTACCATTTATATGTTAGGTTAACCTTTCAGTATGTCCCAGATACTTTATAAATTGTTATTATGTTTATAAGAGAATGAGAAAAAATTAGAATTAGAATCATTGAGAAAAGAAAAGTAAAGAAAAAGAAAATAAATTTATTCATAAATATTTATTAGGGGTCTACCATTTATTGTACGCTTATATAAGCTCTTGGCAAACATCATTTGACTAAAATAGACAAAGATCTTTTTCCTTAAGTCCTAAAATTTCAGCAGGGGAAACTGACCATAAGAAATAAGCATAATTAAAAAATCAATTGTGACATTTTTTTTTAAGATGTTATTTATTTATTTGACACAGAGAGAGAGATCACAAGTAGTCAGAGAGGCAGGCAGTGAGAGGGAGAAGCAGGCTCCCTGCTGAGCAGAGAGCCCGATACGGGGCTTGATCCCAGGACCCTGATGACCTGAGCCAAAGGCAGAGGCTTAACCCACTGAGCCACCCAGGCACCCAATTGTGTCATATTTTTTAAAATTGGAACAAAAAAAAAAAAAAAGCAGGTGAGGAATATAGGATTCTGTTCTTATAGACTGATAGACTAAAAAATGAAAAGATAAAAGTACTTATCAACCTATCCCCAGAAGTGTTTTCACATACATTATCTTTTTTTGATCTCCAAAACTCCCCAGTAAATATATCCTTACCAATAAAGATCTTTGAGTTGAAAGTTCAAAAATTGAATTAAAATTCACTTGACCCAGGACACTCAGCCTTCTATGAAAGTGCCTTTTTGTTTGTATGAAATGAAGTTTGTTACATATTTTGTTGTTGATTTATGTTGGTTATTGGTTAATGTAAAGGAAGAGATGGAAAATGATGTCTTTTGAATATCTTTTTTAAAATATCTTTATGTTATGAATCCCGCCATCCTGGCAAGAGAATCAAGACTTACATTTCTAATTCCATCTGCAGCAGAACTGAGTCCTCTGTCACTCAGATATGACTACATAAGACGTCTCTCCAGAAGGGAATACAATGAATAAAGAAACTCAGGACAGGATTTTCAATTTTTTTGCAGATGTGAGCAATGATGGTGTTAGCTTTTATACTTAGCTGCAGCACAAGTTCCTAGTCATTACCAATTTGCAGACTGGTATTGGTCTGGTGACAGCAGCTACTGTTCTCTAATGAACAAACTTATTTTATGCTCCATAGAAGCAGAGGTGACATTTTGTCCCCAGCTGAGTTTTTGCTGTGTGCTTCTGAGGAGGCATCTGGATGGCAAGCAGAATCACGATTTCTCTGTTCCTCCAAACAAATCTGCAAGTTCCCTAATAATCATTAATGACTCCTTTTTCCACTTTAAGTAGATAGCGTGCCTTTGGTTATTTAGTAATCAAGAACTGACTGATAAAATAAATTTGGAGTGAGAAAACTCCTGGCTTTCTTTCCCTTGTATGAAAATGGTCCTTTTCCTTTTCTTCCCCCCATCTTTAGGATTCCCACTGGAGGGCATAAGTGAGGGAATCTGACTTTATGGTACTTGATCCCATCTCCCAAACCTATGACTGTCCACTTTGCATCTGCTCCTTACCATTCCATGTTCTCTCTCCAGGTCGCCCATGTTTTCACCAAGGTACTCACCCTGCTTCACCTCTTAGTTTCGTCAGTGACGCTTTCCTTGCTCTCCAGGAAAGGAAGAGAAAATAAACATTTCACACTCAATATGTGTCTCACTATGTAGAAGATGACCGTTTCGGATTTTGTGGCATGACTTCCTCTGCATGAGGCAGTTTTAGGACCCTTAATGTAACAGTTCTGTTTTGTGCCACCTTCTTTGTTTTTAATCCCTGGTCTTTGAATTTTATTATATAGAAATGAGCCCCATTTCCCCTGTAGTTATTCAAGGTGAACTAGTTTTGTGATTTTTTTTTTTAACTTTATTTTGGGGGAGGGGGAACAGATAATAGTAACTCATTATTTCCCTTCTAGGAGAATTTCATCTTGAACTTGAGATACTAAAATTTCATAAATAACTTGTTTGCCAAACTTTATCAATATACCTATAAATAAACAAACACCTCATTCTTTTTTTTTAATATTAATTTTTTCATTTCTTTTCAGTGTTCCAGAATTCATTGTTTATTTACTACACCCAGTGCTCCATGCAATACGTGCCCTCCATAATACCCACCACCAGGCTCACCCAACCTCCCACCCCCGCCTCTCCAAAACCCTCAGATTGTTTTTCAGAGTCCACAGTCTCTCATGGTTCCTCTCCTCCTCCAATTTCCCCCAAGTCCCTTCTCCTCTCCATCTCCCTGTGTCCTCTGTATTATTCCTTATGTTCCTCAAATAAGCGAAACCATATGATAATTGACTCTTCTCTGCTTGACTTATTTCACTCAGCATAATCTCTTCTAGTCCCGTCCATGTTGATACAAAAGTTGGGTATTCATCCTTTCTGATTTAACTTTATTTTATTTAACAAACAGTTTAACAATGTTTGCTATGTGTCAGAGCGGTTTTCTTTCTAAGGACCTTATCAATGTCAACTGATTTAAAATTTTTACAAATAGGATGAGGTAGATAATTTTTAATCCCATTTTGCAAATATCTACATTGAGGTGAGAGAAATTTAGGTAATTTATCAAAGCCCCACAGGCTGTACATGGAGAAGACATAATCAAAAACAGAGAATGACCCAGGGTCTATATTGCTCTTAACTATGTCATCATTTCCCTCCTTCATCTCATTAGTAGTTTGCAAAAAGGAAATAATAATTTGGTCTCATTCTACTTTTACTGCAAAAATTATCTTTATTGTATTTTCCCATATTGATCTTTATCACTTGGGAAATATAAAAACAGAACTGTTTCTGTAATTCTCAATTTTATTCTCTTTTCCATACTAAATGTAACTTTTCCCTAAATATAGTAATTATTCTCAAAAGTCATCTGAAATCCCAAAGAGTTACAAGATTCTCACTTGCTTGGAGTTCATGTCTTGTAACATATGTTTATCCCAAACTCAAATAAGAACTTACAAAAACTGATTGAAATGAGCACTTTTATTTTTTAAGCTTTTAAGACAGATGCCTATTTATTGGGGAAGAGTGCATTAGTGCATAAATAGTGACACTAACACACTCATGTAATGGATTTTTTAGTGTGGTCATTTACTTTAACTCAGATTAATCTAGTTCAAACTCCATCTTGGTTATTTATGTTGGGGAGTTCGGATGCTGCAGAGAATTAAGAGCCAAGATGTGTTTTGTTATTGTTGTTTGGAACCAAGATACATTTTAAAGTGTCTCCTAAATAAGGCAGATATTCACTTGAAGGGGCTCAGGTGTATAGATAGCATTTAATCTTCTTATACAAAATTCACATTGTCCATATTAGCAAGTTATTTTCTCAGTCCAACTTTCAGATCTATTATTTCAGTGGTGGAGACTGAGTCCCCATTGGCTCATACCTTCTCAGTTTGCCACATTAAAAGAACAGCACACTAAATTTTGAGTATAAAACTATCATAGATATATCTAGTATAGTATATACTATACTTGTATAATTCTAACATAATACTGATAATTATATACTAATATAATAGTACATTATGTATTAATTATATATACTATTATAATTAATATAATTTTAATTTCTAGTATAAAACAAAATAGAAACCCTCCCTGAAAGAAATTAGTTAACAGTTACTGAATTGTATGGTTTACTTTGTTTCTTGCTAACTGGTGCTTATCAGAGTGAGGCTCCTGCCTTTTCACAGAGACTAGAAGGAGGCAATAAGGGTCGATCTTGAGGATTACACATCATCGAAACAGTGCCTAAGTCTTACCGCCCCCCCCAAAAAAGGACTTGAGTTCTAAAACTAGCAGAAGGCTGAGAAAAGATTTACATTTCAAAGGGGAGGAGGAAAAAAATCACAGTGGAGAGGTGTGTGTTTTTGTTTTAGGTTAAGTGCTCTAAGACAGGGGAGGTCAGGGGCCTGTAACCAGGGGGATATCTGTCTAAAATTCAGTCAAGCTGAGGGGACTGTTAAGGTCATTTTACTCAATATATGTGAAAAGCCAGCAAGGCACTTACCTCTCTTCACACAGAAAACCTAGGAACCTCAAAGTGAGGAATTAGCGTCTTGGAGAGAGAACAGAGGCACTTGAACTTTGTGTCAAACACAGGCAGGTGTTAGGACACCACTGCTAATTGCTCAGACAATCATCTGTCTTGGCTTCTCTTTCACTCCCTATCCCCTGAGTCCTGTGAGGAAGACTGAGAAGACTGTAACAAGAGATAAATAAATAGATCATTAAAATAACTGTGAGATAATGAGCACTTAGAGCAATTTCTGAATTCTTGTCACTGTAACAGAGTGAAATAAGAGCCGGGAAGAAAAGGGTTTGCTCTAATTCAGTGAACTGACTGTAAGGACGGAATGCGGATGTTGGAGGAGCAGAGTCTGGACAAGGAAAAGGATCAGGGACACAGGGGAACAGGAAGCCACAATGCCACTGACAAGGATCTGAGCAGCAAACCAGGTACATTCTCTGAGGAGCAGAGAATTAAAAAAGAAAGATACAAAGAAAGAAAGCAAGAAAGCAAGCTGGAATGTCAATGGACTGAATCCACAAGTGATCTCAGAAGTTCAGGCTGATGCATGTGTAACACTTTATGGTGGTCCTTAAAAACTTAGACAAGTCCCTGGATTGTACTTGAATCACCCCACTAGGACCCTTACGACATCCAGACTAGTTCAGTTTAGAGAAATCTGTTAAATATCATATCATAGATCAGAGATGTTGAGAATTGATCATCTTTAATACTAATGCTATTTTATGCATTTCACAAAGAATCACAATAATAAGAAAAAATATATATGTAACAAGTTGAAATAGTCAAATAAACTATTCTGATTATGACACAGTCTTTGAATGCTTAGGAAGAGAGACATTAAATTGCATGTATTTTAAGCTACAATGAAAAGAACAACATATGCGTAATGCTAAACTGCATGATATTCCCAATAAATCTTGGCTTTTAGGAGAAGTAATTACTAATGCTCTTCTGAACTTTTGGTACTTGCTATTAACCCAGTTGGAAATTTTAAATTGTAACTTACCCTGAAGTCAACCACTCATAGAAATGAATGGAGTCCTCCTTCTAATACGAATAATAACATTCTTCTATTCCTTTTTTTGAGCTAAAGGGGCTGAACATTGCATATAAATAGCATGTGTATTGTTTTCACTTAAGTATTCTCTTTTTTTGCTATATTGTTTCATTTAAACCAGTGTAAAGTAAAAGAAAAGTAGTGGGCATACTGTTTTCATTTTAATTGTTGTTATTTTGTACTTTGACTACAGGTTGACTAAGTACGATAAGGATCAGCAAAACAGGTATTTGTAATCTTTTTATCCACATCATTCACAAAAGAAATATAAAAGTTTGTGTCTGTTTTTAAATAATACCTACTGGATGGGGCGCCTGGGTGGCTCAGTGGGTTAAAGCCTCTGCCTTCAGCTCAGGTCATGATCTTGGGGTCCTGGGATCTAGCCAGGCATCAGGCTCTCTGCTCAGCAGGGAGCCTGCTTCCCCTTCCCTCTCTCTCTGCCAGCTTCTCTGCCTACTTGTGATCTCCGTCTGTCAAATAAATAAATAAGATCTTAAAAAAAAATAATACCCACTGGCTAGTTATTGCATCTTCTCACTAGTATCATTTTTCAGTTTAATGATTGAATACTTTAGAGAAGCACAACCAGACCAGTCACATTTTGGGGGGGCATTTTCAAGTATACACTTCTATCACTTTCTGACTGGATACTTGGAAGAAAAACTGAAAAGCTATAATTTGGATAAAACTGCATTTAGGATTTCAGAAAATAACCAATGATTTCTGATTTAAGAAAAAAATCGCTTGTAAAATTTTAGAGTATTGTGGGCACCTGACTGAATGATTGCACTTTTGTTTCCCAAACCAGCACATGAGCTTCCAGAAAACATTGTTACATGTCTCATTACATTAATTTATAAAGTAGCTAACATTGAAGACATTCTCTGGGGTAGTCTGAAATTAATTTTTGGTGTGGGCATGTAGATGGTGATTGATGGACGAATGAGGAATTGACTATTGTCACAGGGAAGAATCAAAGGATCAAGGCTCAGGGAAGTTGCCAGTTCATAATTTGAAAATTGTAATGTAGGATTTAGCATTGGAAAGGAGCTTGAACTTAGACAGTTCATATGAAATAAATAAACCCAAAGGGATTTTCATTTGCCTCACTATCTCATTTTCCACCCCTTTATTTGTTCATGGGGATACACACATAGACAGCAGAAATCTTTCTCAAAGAGTTTTGTATTTAAAGTTAGTGTCAATTTCTGATCTATGGATGATAATATTCACAATACAATTTGTCTACCCTAATCAAGTGGGAGACATTTCTATGAAAGCATATACTACGCCATAAAAAGGAAAAATTTTACAAAGAAATGCCAATTTCTTCCCTTTTCTTTCATCCTTATTTAATCAATACCATGAAAGATGTTTTACAGGAACTCTGGGAAAACAACCCCATGTTTCATAGGTACTTGTAAGGAAGTAATAAATTTGCTTAGTGCAATAGAAGACATCCTATGAGACCCCAATTAATATTTGTTGACTCGCTGACTAAAATAAAATATACCCCTTCTCATGAAAATGCAATTGCTAAGCAGATATTGAAAACATTCTAATTGAAATAATTCTAAAAATGTTTTGAATTGGTGAAATTCCACTTTATAGGCAGGAACCTTCCTCAAACACTTACAGCGGTCAAATTAAGTAACCTATAAAACATATCAAAAAGATTACACTATATGGTGGCAGAAGAATACAGTGGGTTTCACTCCAACTATTGTATTATTAAGAAAAGACTGTTTTTAAATTAATACTGTATTATTATTATGCAAGTGGGAATACAGAATTGACCTGAACATCTTTATTCCTATTTTTGTGATTTTCATCACCTATTTCATGATAATTAAAACTCATGTTGGAAATAAGATGCCAAAAAATTGCAACATTAAAATAACTTTTCACACCATTCTGAATCACTGGATGAAAGTAAAAGACTATATACAAAGTTATGAGATAGTGAAGAATATCACAGTAAGCAATGAAGGCATATTAGTACTTTTGGGAAATTTTAGTCAATTTTTTTGAAGTATAATTGACATGTTAAAATACCACATCCATTTTAAGTGTGCCTTTTTAATGAGTTTTGATAAATGCATATACCATGGTTTTTACCACCTTGGTCATGATAGAAAGCATTTTTATAACTTCTTAAAATGTCCTCATGCTCTTTTCCCCTAGTCCCAAGTAAAACTGATGGGCTTTCTGACACTGTATATTAATTTCCTTTTCCACTATGTCATATAAATGTATTTGAACACCATATTGTTTTGTGCCTGGCTTGTTTTGCCCAACATAATATGGTTTTAAATGCTTTTGAATTTATTGGCAGTTCATTATTTTCTATTGCTGATTAGTATTCCAATGTATTGGACTTATTACACTTTGTTTGCCCATTAACCTGTTGATTGGCATTTGGGTCATTACCAAGTTTTAGCTATTGTGAAGAATACTGCTATGAACTTTGATGTGAGTCTTTTGTGTGCATATGTGTTTCCATTTAGTTTGAATAAATATGTGTGAGTTAAATTGCTAGGTCATGTAGTAAATGTATGTTTACTTTTATGTTTTTTTTTTTCATTTTTAAATTCTTAGATGACCTGAATTTTATTCTAGTCTTTGCTATAGCCCTTACTAATTATAATTTGGCATCAATAGCTAAGAAACAACTCACTCTTTTTTTTTTCTTTTTTTTTTTTTATTTGACAGAGAGAGAGATCACAAGTAGGCAGAGAGGCAGGCAGAGAGAGAGGAAGGGAAGCAGGCTCCCCGCTGAGCAGATAGCCCGACGTGGGGCTCGATCCCAGGACTCCGGGATCATGACCTGAGCTGAAGGCAGAGGCTTTAACCCACTGAGCCACCCAGGCGCCCCAACTCACTCATTTTTTAACATTTAATATATTATGTCTCTGGGATATTGGAAGTAATAATAGTACTTGGAACCCTTAAGTATTGCTGGCAGTGGAACAACGATTATCTTCCTCGGAATGTGGGATGACAAAAATTATCCCTATATTTCTTATCACTCAGAGGACACTTAAGGTTTTCTCAAGCTGCTAGGATACCTCACAATAGAATAATTTGGGGGAGCAGATTTGTGGTTTAATTTTAAGGGTTTATGAGTAGCTTGGAAGTATATGACATTTAATGCAGTTGAGGAAGTTTTCTACTCTGAAGACTCAAATATGCCATTGAGATCCCTAACATTGTGTTATCAGTGCATCTGCCGTGAAACCAAGAGGTTATCAGTGGAACACTAAATCTGATCAACACTCCACCAAAATGAAAATAGGAGATGAGCTAAAAATAGCAAAGACACATCATTTTCTTCACCACAATGGGCTTTTCACTAAGCTATGGATGATGGAGTAAACGATTATCCACCACACACAGAACACACACCGGGCAATACAACTTATTTGTCACAACTGTTTGGAATTCTATGCAAAAAATTTTTAGAGATTATTTACATCATTTTTCTCCTAAGATTTTACTGACTTACTTGAGATAGTGAGAGATAGTGAGAGACAGCTCAAGCAGTGGGGAGAAGGAAAAACAGGCTTGATCCCAGGACACCAGGATCATGACCCCAGCCCAAACAGAGGCTCAACCCCAACTGAGCCACCCAGGAGCCCCAAAGCCTGTAACAACACATATTCCCAGGCAGTCTTCCATCCAAGTACTAACCATGCCTGATCCTGCCTAGCTTCTAAGATCAGACAAATCATAGACTGTTTGAAACATCAACTTTAAAAAAATAATGCCTTTAATTTAAAAAGGAAAAATGTGTCAACTATTTGATTAGGTAGGTGAACTAAATACCATATTTACTGGGTACATAAACTAAGCATTTTTTAAAGAAATAATGTTCCCAACACAGGGTAGATTCTAATTTGGATTTCTTACTTGTATAAAAATATGTAGCTAATTTTAAGTAATAATGATTAATCTAAATGATTTCATATATATGTTTAGACAGATACTAATTTTATACTGTACTTAAAGACATATTTGCATTGTAAGATGCTAAAGACTCATCTTTGTTTATCTAGTACCAATAATAAGCAAAAATGATGGATTAATTGAAACTATATGAAACATAACTTATAAAATCAAAATCAAAATGTTCAAGCATGCCATGATAATATTAACAAGAAGATTTCCAGCAAAAGCAGTTAATTAGCACTGAATCATGATGTTACTATCTTTGTGCATGATTCTTTAGTTATGAACTATCAATAGGTTCTATGCAAATGATGAATAAAGTGTGATAGCCTTGACATATTTTTAGCTTAATCAAGGATGCAACTGGTCTTATCTTTACCATTAATGAAGCTGTGGGAAATGTTATTTTACCAGGAATAGATGTCCATTAATCATCTGTGGTATAGTTACCTGAAAGCAGACTATGCATTACAGAGGAAGACTAAACTCTGTGGAAGAGTAAAAAGTTCAAAGAGATGCTGTGTCCAGCCTCTGGTTAGTAGGGAAAATGATGCGTTTGGATTCTAAATTGTCTGTTGTATGTTAAGGAAAGAACTTTCCCTCCTTTTTTGAGAGTTCATGGTAAACTATGCCCATTAATGAGCTTCCAGTTCTGCAAAGGTCAAAGCTAAGGAAAACTTAACTGAGTAGGGGCCAGTCTGAGGAGCCTTGGAAATCAGATAAGGAAAATTATGTGGTGACATTCCAGCCAGGCAAACGTGTATGATCAATCAGCACCCATTCCCACGCTCCAGGAAGGCATGTGTAGTCTAGAAAAGAAGAGAGAGGTGCAAGGAATTCCGTCTTCTGACTACAGTAGGTAGGTACTGCCCACAAAGCAGATTTCTTCCTGATCTATTCCCTGCTGTGGAAGACCATGAACAGGGAGCGTCTTGTTTAGGTCCAGAAACTAGATGCAGAATAATGTCTCAGAAGAGAAATGGCCAGAATAATGGGTTGGGGAACCAGATGACTGACAAGTGCAGATGGAATTTTGTGTGCAAAATCTAAAAATGGAACAAGTCAGCTGTACAGGCATTTTCCTGTTATTCCCCTACTAGTCACTTGCCATGGAGCTCCTCCATTTTGGGGAGTGATGACACCTGTGCTAAGGGTAAGCACTGAACAACTCAGTGAGAATAAATTAATAAATATAGAAGGATGTAGATATTTAACCAATATCTAAGTCCATATTTCCAACACTTAGAGACCATAAGGAAAATAATGTCTTCATAGCATGATGCTGCTTTGCAGATAAGTACCACTGTTTGGAAAGATACATTCTCTATGGAAAGAAGACACAATAAAAAGTAATTGAATTTGATTTACTAGGTAGGAAGCTTTGTTGTGAGGGACTGTGTCTGGCCTAATGCATTGTCATTTTAATACTTTCCCATTGACTCCTTCTTCTCCCTCTTCCAGGGAAACATTTGGTTTCTTGTGCGCACAGTTCACAAAGTAAATGGGCAGAAGGCAAATACAACTTTGATGCCAAACACAGACTCATCTACCATCATTTTCACCTGGCAAGAGAAAATTCACAGAAAGAAAACTTACTGCTCAAACACTAGATAGGAGAAACATCTTCCTAGATGGAAGCCTGATGGAGGAAAGGGGAGAGAACGTCTATAAAACTTGAAAGTTGAGAAAACTTTCTTTCTTTTCTCAGACAGTGGGAAAAAACATAGAGGACGATGAGAGGCATCTAGACAGAGAAAACCATGTGTACATTTGAAAGTATTTCCCATATACAAAATAACTTGATGACACAGGAAATTTTCTAAACCTGAATTGTGTGAACATAAGAAATTCTTAGGTGTTGAGAAGACAGAAAGTAACTTTTTGGCTAATGTATTACAAGGAAGGTTTTAGAAAGAAATAGAACCTAAAAAGGGTGAATAACCCACATTTTGGATTTAAAAAAAAAAAAAAGAAAAAAGCCATGGGCATCTATACAGGAATAAATCTATGATTTCATTTTTAGCAGAGAGAATAGGCATAAAATGTAAAAGATAAATAAATACTCTTGATTGCTTTGGGAAGGACATTTACCTTGAATTAAAAAATCGTGAAAATGGGCAAGCCTGGGCTCCGGATTTGGAAAGCATGGGTGAATTTCTGGATGTACCTATGTATCTTTGGGAAAGCCATTAAACTTTTAAAATTGTCTCCTTTCTTATTTACATAATGAGGATAATAATCTTCACTACTAAGCAAAGTGCAGAATAACACTAGCAATAGCCTTTAAATTTCTTATATGCCATAAGCAAACAACACATCATAGTTTCTTATTTTTAATTTTTTATTATGAAAATTCCTGGATTTTTAGTTTCACCTTTATTCTACTGGTAATAAGTAATAACAAAAAAGTTTTCAATCAAGCAAGTAAAGTTACCAAGTTGCTCTCCAGCAAAAAAAATTCCTTAGCTGTAATGTAGTCTGAAATTGAGTAGAGAATGGATGATAGTCAGAAAAATTGCTTTATGACTTTAGAAACTTGAATTGCACATTGTTCATATTAACAAATTATTAGATAATATCCTGATTATAAATACAGGAAAAACTATGGAAATACTGATAAGAGATATTTGCTATCTTATAATGGGGAAATTTCCATTTGATTTTAAAATGTATTTTCTAGGTGCAATCTAAGCATCTAGCTCTTGGTTTCTGCTCAGGTCATGATCTCAGGGTTATGAGATCAAGCCCTGAGTTGGGCTAATGCTCCACATGGAATCTGCTTAAGACACTCCATCCTCCACTCCCTTTGCCCCTCCCCGTCCTGAATGTGCTGTCTCTAAAATAAATCAGTAAATTTTTAAAATGTATTTTCTAAATAAAAACTCTGAACAACTCAATAGTTTTGGACAGTATATATTTACCATTTTATCTTATAAATATATAAAATTATGTAATTTGTGTTTACATCTTTAAGTTAATGTTACTTCCTCAGTTCTGAAAATTAAATTATACTTACTTTGTACCAGAAACATGCTATAAATGACCATATAATGTAATAATATAATTTGCCTCGAAATTATGCAATTTGCTATTTTTCAGCAAATTTTTAAATTTAAATTCTATTAGCCAATGTATCTCACATCGTTAGTATCAGATATAATTTCTTTTTAAATTTCATTTATTTATTTGACAGAGATCACAAGTAGGCAGAGAGAGAGGAGGAAGCAGGCTCCCTGCTGAGCAGAGAGCCCTACTCAGGGCTTGATCCCAGGACCCTGGGATCATGACCCGAGCCAAAGGCAGAGGCTTTGACCCACTGAGCCACCCAGGTGCCCCCAGATGTAATGTTTAACAATTAAGCAGTTGCATATAACACCCAATGCTCATCACATCACATGCCTTCCTTAATGCCCATCACCCAGTTATTCCAACCCTCCACCAACCTCCAACCAACCAGGAGAGCCTCCAGCAACCCTGTTTGTTTCCTATACTTAAGAGTCTCTCATGGTTAGTCTCCCTCTCTGATTTCTTTCCATTCAGTTTTCCCTCCCTTTTCCTGTGATCCTCTGTGTTGTCTCTTATATTCCACATGTGAGGGAAATCATATGACAGTTGTCTTTCTTTTATTGGCTTATTGCACTTGGCGTAATACCCTCCAGTTCCATCCACACCAATGTAAATGGTTAAGTATCCATCCTTTCTGATGGCTGAGTAGTATTCTATTGGGTATGTATGTGTGTGTGTATATATATATATATATATACACACACAAATATACAAGAACATCAGATATATATATATATATCATCTTCTTTATCCATTCCTTCATCTGTTGATGGACATCTTGGCTCTTTCCACAGTTTGGCTGTTGTGGACATTTGCTGCTATGAATGTTGGGGTGCAGGTGCCCCTTCGGATCACCACATTTGTATCTTTGGGGTAAATGTCTCTCAGTGCAATTTATAGGTCATAGGGTAGCTCTAATTTTAACTTTTTGAGGAACCTCCGTACTGTTTCCACAGTGGCTGTGCCTGTCTGTATTCCAACCAACAGTGTAAGAGGGTTACCTTTTCTCCACATCCTCACCAACATTTGTTGTTTCCAGTCTCATTACTCTTAGCCACTTTGACTGGTGTGAGGTGGTACTTCACTGTGGTTTTGATTTGTATTTCCCCGATGACAAGTGATGTGGAACATTTTTTAATGTGTCTCTTGGCCATTTGTATGTCCTTAGAGAAATGTCTGTTCATGCCTTATGCTCATTTCTTGACTGGATTGTTTGTCTTTTGGGTGTTGAGTCTGATAAATTATTTATAGATCTTGGATACTAGCTCTTTATCAGCTAAGATATTTGCAAATATTTTCTCCCATTCTGTAGGTTGTTTTTTAATTTGCTTGCTTGTTTCCTTTGCTGTGCAAAAGCTTTTTATCTTGATGAAGTCCCAATACTTCATTTTTGCCTTTTTCCCTTGCCTTTGGAGATATGTCTAGCAAGAAGCTGTTTTGGCTGAGATCGAGGAGGTTGCTGTCTGTGTTCTCCTCTAGGATTTTGATGGATTCTTGTCTTACATTTTACTTATATCCATATTGATTAGATCTGTGGCAGAGAGTATTACCTCTGGCTCTTTCCTTTGTTATGAATTCCTCTTTCTAGTCATTTTTCCCAGAGAAGAACAGATGAATGAGAGAACAAAATCAGAAATAACCATCATGACCCAAACAAAATACATACTAGACAAATCTGAAGAAGTCAGAAACTGAAAAAGAAAAGAAAAAGAAAAAGAGGGGGGGAATGAGAGAGTATAATCTCCCAGGTGAACAAAAGAGGGTGATTCACTTGGTCTTGGGTGGATTTTGGTCTGTTTTGTTAAAAAACACTAAATCCCAAAATTGTAAAGAAAGCAAAACTTGTACATATACGTTTTGTTTTCTTTCATATATGTATATATGAAATATATATAAACAAAATACAAAATACAAAATTAAAAAATACACAAAATAAAATTTGCATATATATATATATATATATATATATATATATATATACACACACACACACACACACACACACAAATAAAATTAAATACAGGGAAAGGAAGCCAAAAATGAATATATTTATAAAATGTAAATGTAAAAATGGAAGTTAAAAAAAGACTTAAAAACAAAGAGCTGACAACATAAGAAACTAGTTGAAAAAAAAAAAAGAAAAAAGAAAGGGAAAATTTTCAACTGAAAGATAAAATAATCATGACAAAAAACCCCTCAATTTCTATATACTATTTTCCCCTAGCTTTGGAATGTTACAGATACAAGTGTGCTTGGGAAACTTGGTATTCACTTGATGTTCTTGCTCGTGTTCTCGGGGAGGGGCCTGTTGCACTGTTTCTCAGGTGTCATTGCCTGGGGCGAGCTGTACCATGTCTTGCCAGGATGCTGGGCTCAGTGCAAGCTCCTCCAGGCTGTTCTATGTAGCTTTTGATCTCTGAGGCTTTCAGCACCCCTTCAGAGGATGAAAATAAAAATGGCCATGCCCTGATCTCCATCCCTGGAGCTGAAAGATCTCAGCCCCCCTCTTCAGTAAACCCTTGGGGAAAAGCAGTGTTCGCTTTTGTGTGCATCAAACTCTGCAGACTCCTGTCTATACCCAGATGCTATACCCATCCTCTGGGGGGAAAGGAGGAAGGTAGCCCCGGGCCTGCAGCTTGTAGGGCCCCCCAACAGACAGCAGTAACCCGATGGTGCTGCAGTTTGCAGTTTATGGCAAACCCAGCTGAGACCCCGTTCCCTGGCTTACGACCACAGCCGGTTTACCTACTCCAATGCTTGGGAACTCTGCTGGCTCAGGTGCCCGTGTTCTTTCTGTGACCCTGGGGCCACGCTCTCCCACATAGGATTCTGCCTCACTTTGCCACCTGAGCACCTTTCAGGCAGGGATGTCTCTCCCTAGAGCAGACTTCGAGGAGTTCTGGCTTCGTGCTTCAGGGCTGTACCACTTTCCAGTAGCCGGCTTGCAGAGGCTCTCTCCCTCCACTATTTATCTTCCATTCCCTTCAAATTCATTTCTCTGCACCTCTTACCATGCCAAAATTAGGCACTTTTTTATTTGTATTCTTTCTATTTGTAGAATTTCAGCAATTCTTTTCTTGCATCTCAAGTTGAAGTCACATGTATTCAGAATGATTTGATAGTTATCTAGCTAAAATCAAGGAACCAGATGAAATGAGATCTCCTACTCTTCTGCTATCTTGCCTCCCTCCCTGCAATTTACTTTTTAGTGATTCATTGTTTAAGGTGATAGCGTAGGGGTGCCTGGATGGCTCAAGTGGAAGAGCATGCGAGTTTCAATCTTGGGGCTGTGGGTTTGAGCCCCATGTTAGGTGTAGAGATTACTAAATAAATAAATAAATAAATAAAATTTTAAAAATGACAATGTGAAATTACCAAATCATGTTATCTTCTCATATATAACTACATATAAAGCAATCTTAGATAATGAAACATCTAAAGCAGTTAATCTAGAAGTAATTTCACTGTATCTTTTTTCTGAATGGCATATTTAACAAGCGTTCATGTGTGTTTTTTAATACTTTTTAATTTTATGCATCAAAACTTTTTGAAATTGACAAATGAAATTTTTGTCCATTAATTAAAATTTATTTCAGATAATTTTACCATCTTTTTTTTTTAAGGTTTTATTTATTTATTTGACAGAGATCACAAGTAGGCAGAGAGGCAGGCAGAGAGAGAAGGAGAGGGAAGCAGGCTCCCTGCTGAGCTGAGAACCCGATGTGGGACTCCATCCCAGGACCCTGAGATCATGACCTGAGCCGAAGGCAGTGGCTTAACCCCCTAATTTTACCATCTCAATAGCATAGGACAAAATCTGAAATGTTAAAATCTGAGTCCTTTTAAGCCAATCCAAGACTGAAGTAAATACCGTGGTTCTCAAATATGAATCTATTCATTTAAAAGAAGGATAACAGAAAACAGAAATTTGAAGCTATTCATTCATATATTTACATGGGGAGATACCATTAATTTATTATAAAAGAAATTATCTACATGATAAAAGATTTTCACAACTTCAGTGGAATAGGCAGCTTCACGTGATGCCATTTCAATAAGGATTTATTTCTGTCTATGTGCTTCTGAGAACGTCACCATCTCTAAATAAGAAATAGTCTTTGTCATCCAGAACTACTTTGGTGCCTCCATATTCTGGGAGAAAACCTTTATTTCCAACTTTCATGCTAACTTTTTGAATCTTTCCACCTTTTCCTTTAGAGCCTAATCCAACAGCTTCTCCTGTTTCTTGCAATACTTTCCCTTGAGTTTTTTCTGGAAGCATAATGCCTCCATTGGTTACAGTTGCAGCTGCACTCCTTTCAGCTAAAACTTAGTCAAAGAGTGGGGAGAAACTTTCTTTTCTTTCTCTCTCTCTCTCTCTTTTTTTTTTTTTTTTAAGATTTTGTTTATTTGACAGAGAGAGAGATACCCAGGCACCCAGGCAACCCAGGAGGAAACTTTCTAATCACCTGTCCTGCCATGATTCGGACTGCTGCAGTTCACACTCTGCATACTCTGAAGACCTACAGTCGGACCCTCGGGGCCATGTGAACTTGAAGCTTTTTCATATATAATGATGTTAGACATCATTGATTAGAGTTTTGAAGATCACTGCAGAAATTACAGACAGCAAATTAAAGGCAAATTGATTTACTCTAAAAGAGCTAAGTATAAATATTGTTAGGAATATATCAGTATTGGGCAACATTAAATAAGATGGAGTTATGGGTGCCTGAATGGCTCAGTTGGTTAAGCATCTGCCTTTGGCTCAGGTCATGATTCTGGAGTCCTTGGATTGAGCCCCCCATCAGGCTCCCTGCTTCTCCCTCTGCCCCTCCCCCTGTTCATGTTTTTCTCTCTCTTTCATATAAATAAAATTTTTAAAAAAGATAAGATGGAGTTATATATAAATGACACACAGATGGTATCCAAAATAGTACATACTATTTGTTCTAAATGATTTCATTTATATGAAGTTCAAATTTTGACAAATCTGATCTACAATTCAGAAGTCAGGGTTATTAAGCTACTCTTTGATACTAGTGTTGGATCTCTGCAAATGATATTTATCTTCTTACCAGTTGACTCTTTTGTTAGGTTTTAGTACCAGGAAGTTGGCTCTGAAGGAAGACTGGAAGGTAGGAAGAAGGAGAAACAATTTGCTCCATTTTTGTTTCTTTGCTTTCATAACAGACTTATCACAGAATTGACTCTTTACCCTGGCAGTGGTTGAAGAACCACCTCAAGGTTTCTTTTTTTTTTTTTTTTTTCTGTTTTTGTTTTTTTTTCCTGGCACTTCCAGAAATAACATCATTGTGTGTGCATGTAGGTATGTGTATATACATGTGATTATGGAAGCTAACGAGTCCCAAGATCTGCATTCAGCAAGCGGGAGACCCAGGAAAACCTATGGAGTATTTCCACTATGAGTCCCAAAGCCTGAGACTCAGAATGGTAGTTCCAGTCCAAAAACCTATAGACTACAAACTCAGGAAAAATCGGTGTTTCAGGTTGAGTCAGAAGGCAAGAAAAGACCAATGTCTCAGCTCCAGGCACTCAGACAGACGTTCCCTCTCATTCAACCTTTTTGTTCTATTCAGACGTTTAATTAATTCTAGGAGGCCCACTCACACTGAGGCAGTCTGCTTTACCCAGCTTATTGATGTAAAATTTAAACACATTTTAAAACATCCTCAAGAAAACACCCAGAAAAATATTGAACTAAATATCTGGGCACACCATGGCCCAGTAAAGTTGGCAGGTATGATTAAGCACAGATCAATTTTTCAAGTTTCTAGATACTAATAATCAAAAGCTTTCTTTATCCAAGCAGTGACTTTTTTCTGAAGTTACATTTCAATGTGCCCTCATGTCCTTGTTTCATGTTCATTTCTCCAATAACTCACATTAAACCCACATATTAACCTTCCTGTTTTGATATACTTAACTTAGGTTTTGCTTTTCTGATGGGACATGGCTGGCTCAGCATTTGGTTCAAAGAGTGGTCCCAGTAAAGAACCTTAAAAATGAGATTTAGGGGGCACCTGGGTGGCTCAGTGGGTTGGGGCCTCTGCCTTCGGCTCAGGTCATGATCCCAGGGTACTGGGATCGAGCCCCGCATCGGGCTCTCTGCTCCGCAGGGAGCCTGCTTCCTCCCCCCTCTCTCTCTCTGCCTGCCTCTCTGCCTACTTGTGATCTCTCTCTGTCAAATGAATAAAAAAACTAAAAAAAAAAAAAAAATGAGATTTAGGAATTCATTTATAGTTATCCTTGGACTTGATATCAGTAACAGCCAATGAGAAATGGGATAATAGTAATTAGTGACATATAGTAACATTAAGAATAATTAATTCTGAAGCAATGGTCTGGATGATCCAAGGACTAATGCACCTGTTATGGTTAAGAATAATGACTACTGGGACTATGGGATGGGATGGCTTTTTCTGATCCTCCTAGAAATCTTAGAAATCAGGACAGTGGCTGTCTGGAGATCTATAGCTGGGAGAGGATAGCAGGAGAATTGTTTAGATTTTTATATAGTTTAATTCCTTAATCTGATTAGCAAATAAAAATATCCATGCCCTTTGTGAAAATGTATCAAGGAAAAAAATTGCTTATGCACTTTTCTTTTTGTGTTTTGTATTTCAATAACATTTCCAAAAAAATAAGATGTTAAGACTAAGATGAAAAGGAATGAAAAAGCTGACAATCATCAAACAGTGGACAATTTGAGTATCAAGAAGAATCATGACAGTAATGGATTATAACAAACTGAATTAACTTAATATTATGTGAATCCATAAAGAGAGAAAAAAGTGAAGAAGGCTTCTTTATCATAGCAATATGCCAGTTTACAAATGTACAATGATTGATAGCTGTTTAAAATCACCATTTTTTAAAGATTCAGGCAAAGATAATCAAAAGATACTAAAAATCATTGTGTCAATGAATGTTTGTTAGGGAACAGACTATTTACATGATTTCAAAGAATAATCCCATAATTTACTTCTTAAGTACAAATTGAAAAATACACTCTCATAATAATGAAGTCTATCTTAACTAAATGCTCCTTTTTCCCATTACCGTCATGGGACAGCCTGGTATGCATGTTGTATGGCAGGTGTTAAACTGCTTCACCCATTTAATGTTCTTTCCAGAAATTACTGACAGAAACTAGTCGAAAGGAAATAGATTGATTCACAATGCAGGATACTTTTTTCAGGGTAACTGGTCTGTACTTTTTAAGACTTCGCTGGCATGAAGAACAGAGGGGCAAATGGAAATGAGGTAGGTTGGGGGAGATAAAAGGGACTTCACAGAAGCCTGTAATACATGATCTGGACTAAAAAAATCAGAAGATCTGAAGGGAATTGCAGAGCCAGCTAAGGAAAATTGGGAGTGGATATTTTGTTTGGTTATAGTATTGCATCACTTGATTTTCATTTATAGTAACGTTATTATGATTACATAGAAACCAAAGGCCTTTTTCTGAGACCTACATGGTAAGGGACTCAGGGCTGGAAGGAAGGTCCTCACATCTTCAGTGATTTGGAAAAAGGAAAGAGAGAGAGAGGAGGGACAGGTGTGGTAAGATATTAACATCTGGTTGAAGGGTGAATAGGTGTTTACTGTGTGTTTGAAATTTAATAAAATAAAAGTAATAATTTAATTAAAAGTACACACACACTTATTTTTTACCCCTCAGGGCTTTTTAACTTCAGGTGTACTAAGGATAGAAAAGTATTCAATGTAAAAGAAAGATACCTTAAAAATCAGTATTTTGCTATCACAAACTCCCCAGCAATTTCACACTTTAAAAATCCCTTAAAAAGACCACATATACTCCACTGGTAAATACAAAATTTCTCAATAAAAAGAAAATTAATGTGCAGAACTAAAGACTAGAGATAAGATGGAAAACTACATTAGTCCTTTTTGGTAATTTTAGCTTGTTGATAAAAATGTAAAGGATTATAGTAAAAAAAAAAAAAAAGCATAATATGCTACCAGACTTCATATTTGACTTCTTTACCAAGATTCCCTTTTTTTCCTCACATAATTTTTCATTTGGAGATAGTTCCTTATAAATATAAAAATTAATTGGCTTAAAAATATTTGAAGTTAGTGGCAAAGTAAATCTTACAAAAGCTGTGTAAAAAGGCCAAATGCAGCTAAGCTAATGAATGACTAGATTAAGTAGTAAAATCTAGCAGCCTGATAGAATATGAGGTATGTTCTTGAAATTATATTTTTTGTATCAACCTTTACTGTTTATTTTTTATAGATCATTACCTACATACAGGTAAGATTGTGAAATTCCAAAATAGAACAAACATATACCCATAATCAATATAGAAAAGTATCAATAGAAGCTTTAGGAATAACCAGACAAAAACCTTAAAGTAAGTATGAAAAAACACTTACTTTAAAAATTAGTTTAGTTAAAAAATTTGGAAAATGTAGATACATACTTAAACAGATGGCAATTTTCAATGCAGAAATGAAGACTATTAAAAGAAGCAAATGAAAATGTGAGAACTGACAAATACAATAATGTTAAAAAATCATTATTGAAATCACAGTAAATTAAACACAATTAAAAAAAGGAATTGGTCAACTTAAGGCCAATGTATAAATTATATCAGAAGAAGAGTAAAAATAATAAAAATTATAAAAGAATATCCAAACTCTGTGGAAAACATCAAATGTTCTACCATACATTTAACTGGAGTCCCAGGGGAGTAGAAAAAAATTGGATTCAAGACATATTTAGGAAAACAGAAGCCAAGAATTTTCCCAAAGTGTCATTGTGACTCAATTCAGAAATCCAAGAAGCTTAGTCTGTCCAAAGTAGGACAAATGAAAAGAAAATCAAACGAGGCACATCATTGGGGGCACCTGGGTGGTTCAGCGGGTTAAAACTAGGCACATCATAGTTAAGGGCTGTGAGCTAAATATAAAGAGGAAATCACAACAAATGCTGGGGTTAGTGGGGAAGGACATATTCCAAATAAAGAAATAAACAAAAATGATGCCTAAAGTTCCATTAAAAAAAAAACCCAAAAAACAAACAAACAAAAAAAAACCCAAAAAAAACCTGAGAAAGAAGACATTGGAATTTTTAAAGTCCTAGGGGCAAAATAAAGTGTAAACCTAGAATTCTTTTATTTTTTTAATTTTAATTCCAGTTAGTTAGCATACAGAGTTACATTAGTTTTAAGTGTACAATAAAGTGATTCAACACTTTCATACATCACCTGGTGCACATCACAATAACTGTCTGCTCTCCTTGCTCCTCATCACCTATTTCACCCATCCCCCCCAGCCCACTTCCCCTCTGGTGACCATCACTTTGTTCTCTAAAGTTAAGAATCTGTTTCTTGGTTTGTCTCTCTCTCTCTTTTTCCCTTTGCTCATTTATTTTGTTTCTTAAATTCCACATGCAATTGAAATAATACAGTATTTGTCTTTCTCCTACTGACTTATTTTGCTTGGCATTTAGCAATATGCTCTCTCTTTTTAAGAAGATTTATTTGAGAGAGGGAGCACAAAAGAGAGATAGCATGAGCAGGGAGGAGGAGGGGCAAAAGGAGAGGGACAAGAAGACTCCCTGCTCAACAGAAAGCCTGACTTGGGGCTCAATCCCAGGACCCCAGGATCATTACCTGAGCTGAAGGCAGACACTTAACCAACTGAGCCACCCAGGCACCCCACCATTATGCTCTCTAGCTCTATCCGTGTCACTGCAATGGCAAGATTTCATTTTTTATGGCTAAATAATATTCCATCACACACACACACACACACACACACACACACACACACACACACCATCTTCTTTATCCATTCATCACTCAATAGACACTTGGGCTACTTCCATATCTTGGCTATTGTAAATAATGCTGCTATAAACGATGCTGCATGTATCCCTCTGGATTCATGTTTTTCTATTCTTTGGATATATGCCCAGTAGTATAATTGCTAGATCATAGGGTAGTTCTATTTTTTTTAAAGATTTTATTTATTGATTTGACAGAGATCACAAGTAGGCAGAGAGGCAGGCAGAGAGAGAGAGAGAGAGAGAGAGGAGGAAGCAGGATCCCCGCAGAGCAGAGAACCCGAAGCGGGGCTCGATCCAGGACTCTAGGACCATGACCCGAGCCGAAGGCAGAGGCCCTAACCCACTGAGCCACCCAGGCACCCCAGGGTAGTTCTATTTTTAAGTTTTTGAGGAAACTCCATACAGTAGCTATGCCAGTTTGCTTTCCCAACAACAGTACATCAGTAAACCTAGAATTCTTTATCTTAGAAAATAATTTTTAGAAAGAGGCAAAATAAATATATTAAGAATAAATTTATGGAAATTAAATGTAATTTGTTTCAGGAGAACTGCACAACAATTAATGATGAATATTTCTTTATTCTGAAGTTAACTGACACCAGATAGAAACCCAAATATGTAGGAAGGAATTAAGATCAAAATAAAAGGAAAACATATGTATAAGCACAGCTTATCTGCTTATCAAAAGACACCATAAGAAAAATGAATGCATAAGCTACACACTGGGAGAAAATATTCATTGTAGGTATATCTGAAAATAAAAACTCACTTATTTCCAAAATAGAAGAGAACTTTTATGAATCAGTATTTAGAAGGCAGCCACTGAACTCAATAAATAAATTAACTAATTAACAGCACAAGATTTGAGCATAATTTCACTAAACACATATAAAAATGTTGAATAAGCACATGAAAAAATTATGAACATCATTAGTTATCAAGGACATGAAAACTGAACCACAATGGATTATCTTCATACCACTAGAAGAACTACAATTAAATAGACTTAAAATGGAAAACGTTAGAGAGGATATTGAACAAGTTAACTTCCTATATATTGCTAATGGGTGTGTGAAATGTTAAAACTTTTGAGTTTAGAAAAGAAGTGTACTTGTATGTCATGACAAAGGAACAATTTTCATGGAGAAATGAAAATATATGTCTATAGGAAATCACTCAGTTATTCATAGTAAACCAAAAAAGGAAACAAAATTTCAATAACTGGGAATGATTGAAATATTCTGATACTTTTATATAATGTAATACCACATAGATAACAAAATGTCAACTATTGATACATGCTATTACATGGTGAATTTCAAATACACGTTATCTTGAAAGCATGAACAAAATAGGCAGGAAAAAAACATGCATCATACCTGTATTAGTTATCTATTGTTGCTTATCAAATTACATGAAAACTTAGGGCTTAAAACAACAATATACTGTTCCACAGTTTGCTTGAGTCAGGAATCTGAGCACAACTTAACTGAGTACGTCTGACTTAAAGTTTCAAGCTCTGTAGTCAGTGACTGGGGATGTCCTATCAGAAGGCTCAGTAGGGGGAGGATCTGTTCTCACAGTTGCTCATGCAAATATTTGGAGGAGTTGTTTCCTCATGGATTGTTGGACTGTGCGTCTTCCCTCAGTTCTTTGCTCCGTGGAGCTTTCAGACCATGGAGGCTGGCTTTCTAGGGAAGTAAGAGCTCCCAGTGTAGAAGATGCAGTCTCTTTGTTATCTAAACTTCATTTGGCATATCCCAGTAACTAGGTCCAGCATATTCCAATTGTGTGGGAAATACATTAGGGCATGAATATTAGGAAGTGGGAATTATTAGTGGTCATGGTAGAGATGGTCTACTACACCTATAATTCCATTTATATAAAATAAAAGGACAAGCAAACTGAGTTATGCTGACTAAAATCAATAAGTGACAGTGTTCAATGAATGGCAGAAATTTAACTGGAAAGAATGAAGGAACTTTTTCTGAGTTATGGAAATCATCTCCACCTTGGTGGTGGTAATTGGGTATTTGCAATTTTTAAAATGTAACACAGGGGCACCTGGGTGGCTCAGTGGGTTAAGCCTCTGCCTTCAGCTCAGGTCATGATCCCAGGGTCCTGGGATCGAGCCCCACATTGTGCTCTCTGCTTAGCAGGGACCCTGCTTTCCTCTCTCTCTCTCTCTCTCTCTCTGCCTGCGTCTCTGCCTACTTGTGATCTCTGTCTGTCAAATAAATAAATAAAATCTTAAAAAAAAAATTAAAAAAAAATGTAACACATTGGTGAAACTGAAACATAATATGTATATAACATCTTTTATCATTTATACTGAAACATAATACATATATATATAATTTCTTTGGTCACTTATATTTTAATGAAATTATGAAAACAAAAATAATAAAATTAAATATTTGAACTATCTGAGTATTATAGAACTAATAAAATCAAAATTATTTAAAGGATAACAAAACGTCAATATATCACCCATAATTTTCTGTAAGAAGTATCTACCAATTTTTTTGCTGAAACATACTTTTACTATGACATACTCTTTCTAAACAGAAATATTCACTTGGTTTTTAGTCTTGTCAAGAAAGTATAATAAGAATATTTGTTAAAAGAATCTATACCAAAACTTGGCATAATATTACTAGATCATAAATTTGTTTTTAAACTTGAGTGTGCATAGAGGTGGTAATCACTGCATGTTCATGTGTGTATGGATGCATATATATATCTGTCACAAAATTCCAAATGAAATATAAAAGCATAAATAAATATACATATTAATAATGCAGCTTTTCTATTCTTACCTCATATGTACTTTCTGTTCCCAGCCCATTGCAAAATTTCCCATCTGATCAACCACATGTATATTTGTGATTTTTGTTCTGGTTACCTTTTGTTACATAACAAATGACTCTGATTTAAGGTATGAGACACCATTTGACCATGGTCATGGTTTTTTGCATTTGGAGAGGACACAGCAGAGACTGCTTGTTCCTGCTCCACAATGACCAGGTCCTCAGCCTAGAGGACTCTAATATCGGACAGTGACACAAGTGATGGGGGCTGAATTCACTGAAGACTTTTTTTTT
>NW_019154116.1:21048885-21068458 GCF_002288905.1 Enhydra lutris kenyoni | reverse complement strand
GAGCCCAATGTGGGGCTCGATCCCAGGATCCTGGGATCATGACCTGAGCCGAAGGCAGAGGCTTTAACCCACTGAGCCACCCAGGTGCCCCCCTTGTTGGGACTTTTTACGTGTCTTGGAATTCTCAGCCTGAAACAGGTGCCAGAAAAGGAACATTCAAAGAAGACCCAGTCAGAAAGATGATTCTAGTAGTGTAAGTTTGCCAGAAAACCACGATGAAGCTGGAGGGCCTTTTGTGGTCTTGCCTTGGATATCACCTACCTTTGCTCCTGCTACACTGTATTGACCCAAATCATCAGAAGCCTACTTCAAGACGAGCTGACAAAGACTCTTAACTTTCTATGGGAAGTGGCCAATAAGTTGTAACTTTTTTTTCCCCCTGCTGGTTCTATCTCATATGGTATTAGAGCACTCACCGAGGGTCACTACATGCTGATCAGCTTTTATCTTGCATCTAGGTGTTACTTGTAGCAGCTCTTTGCTCTTATATCAATTCAAGGATTTTTCTTGATTCTCTGCCACTGTTGTTCACTAGGAGACCCTTTACTACTGATCTGCAATTCCTTGAGCTGTCAGATTATTTTGTTTTCTGTATGTAGGAAATAAAAAGCATTGCTCTGTTTCTTATTATATCCTCATCAGAATGATGTTATTTTGTGCCCTGAATGAGCCATTTATATCCTGGTTTCCTTTTCCTGTGCTCCTCTCTCTGCCCCCACACTGTATCTTAAAGAGTCCTTCATGGAAACATCTTTGGGTTCTGTTCAAATATTCTATAAACATCGTGTCTAATGAAACTGAAAAACTGTAGTCTATAGATACAGTGTTATATTCAACACAATCCAACTTCCTTCCTTCTCATCACCCTTCAGAAAATGGGAGTCCTATGAAAATTTATCTAAACACTTAAAATAACCTTAAAAACAATTACATTCTCAAGGGATTACTCCACTATACTTTCACAGCTCTCTAGGCCTTTGCGTCCTTGCGAAAGGGCCTACCTTTTATATAGTACATCTATGATTTCCTTCTCTGAGGATTAAAAAGATGCACATTTCTATCTACTGAGACTCTGTGCTACATACTCTTCATGGACTTCTATCCCAGTGCCATGTAGTCTCACAAATAAAGCAACACAAAGTCCTATGTGTGTGATTCACATTCTTTCCTCTGACAACACAGCAGTGAGAAATAGGAATCTCAACTTGATAAGAAAATACAGCAGCTTGTTTGTTTTTTAAATAAAATAGATAAGTGTTTGACAATCTAATAAACAAAAAATGCAAAGCTACAAATGAAAACAGAATTAGAAATGAGACGTGCACACACCAAGTGATATGAGGAAGACAAACTGTAAAGAATAATACAAAGTGTAATCAATGCCAGTACACCACAAATCTAGCTGATTTTAAGTATAACTTTAATTGTTCCAAAGAACGTTAGAGCTCTATACTAGCCATGATTTGTGCATTTGTGTGTGTAATTTTGAACTATATTTAAAGTAAATAAATACTGAATATTTCACATTCGTTTTGGAATGAAAACTTAGCAGTCATCACAAAACGAATGTGACATAGTATTTATTTACCTTAAATTTATCTTCTTACATTCATATGTGTGGATATACATATAGTTTTATACATTATACCTATACCTAAAATTCTAAGTAAAAATCTTAGAAAATTACTCTAACAGATAATCAAGATTGTTCCACTTCAAATTCTGAGGCTCTATCTCAGAAAAGAAATGTTATTTCAGAACGAAGAAAACAGTAAATATAACAGTTTAAAGCAATAGATTCAAGAAGAAGAATGGAAGAAGAATCTGAACGTATGTGAACAAACATTGAGTAAATGTCAGTCAGTGGTTCTAATTTAAAAAGAAACCAAACTTTTAAATAACTGGGGTTCCAAACTTACAGAGAATACTCTTTGTTCACTGTAAGTATTTTCTTTCTTTCTTTTCTTTTTTTCTCTCTTTCCCCTTCTTTCCTTCCTTCCTTCCTTCCTTCCTTCCTTCCTTTTTCTTCCTTTCCCTTCCTTATTAAAAACTTTTCTCTCCAGACTCATGGGTACTAAAAGAAAACAAGTTTTATTAGCCTCACTTCTAGATACAAGTGGACATGAAATTAAATTCTGGATGAAAATGAAAGTTCAGTCTGTAAACTTCCTGCTGGGTTTTACATTTTACCCGTTTTAAAAATTTCCACCTACACTCTGTCGTTTTAGCGTGGATACTCCTGTTTGGACCACAACATGTATTTGTTTAAGCATTAGATTAGAAGGAGTCTGGCTCTCTGAAACCATGCAGAGTTAAATCAGCCTTTTACTCTTAAGACGGTGCATTATGTTTTCCTTTATACATAAGTACAATTTGATTACATTTTTAAAACATTTAACTGGTTGGAAAGAAATGAAATGTGAAATCTTGATAGATAATAGAAATTATGAAGTTAAGGCCCGGCGGCGGGGAAAGGTAGAAAAGAAAAAAAATTAAAAGGTGGTTTCGATTAATTTTTAAGAATTAGAAACAATGGAAGTGAAAAGTTTCTACTCAAACACAAAACAGCATTTACTGCAAGAAAAACTATGGTGTGGTTTACACCATAGTTATTCAATAAAGTTATATTAGTATAGGTCATTGACATGCTGTACTTAAAATATCATAATGAATGTCTAACCTTTAGTCAATCATAATGATAATTCTTGTAGTACTAATCATTCACTATGTCCAGGAAATAATATAAATTTTCAGGCTTTTGTAGAAGTGATTTCAAAATTTGATGCTTGAATGCCAAAACACAGCAGATAAAAATGTGATAAAACAAATGACTACTCTTTAGGATGGATAACTCAAACGAGATTATAGTTTAATGGTTAGTCAAATTATATGATATATTTTACATAAAGTTTTAAAAGTAAATGTTCCTCAGGTCAAGTAGTTTGTAGCAAGGTCAATATTATGTTAAACAACTGTGATTTATATTACATATTGTTGAACTATGAAAGTAAGAAAACAAGTAAGTATAAATTCATGACTGGTTCGTTGATTTTTTTTTTTTCTTGTGAAAGCATCGACTTTTGACTTAAATGAAGATTGAGAAGCAACCAGCTATCATAATCCTCAATTAAAATGTTAATAATGATATGCTGATAAGTATAAAAAAGAAAAAAATTGCAAGCCAGAATTTGGCTAAAATTTGAGATTTCTTTGTGAGTTGTATTGCGTGGAATTGAATGTATTGCTTAGAAAAATGATCACAACTGTGCTACTTACAGTAACAGTCTTTATAATATTCAAACATCATTTATGATATTTTCTAGAATCTCTAAAAGTTGGAATAATTTAGTGAAGTATATTTCAAAGACCAGGTTATAACTACTCTCAGACACTCAATAGAAAGAAATACTAAATACAAAGGAACTAGATTTAATTTAGAGAGAGTCACTAAGACAAATAAAACAAAAGATCCTCTAAAAAAGGATCAAATCATGGCCATTGTTGGAAAAAATTTCGAATATCCACAATAGGCTTTCATTTAATGTGAACTATTGTTCGATATTATGACAACACATCCTTGCAAAAAAACAAGCAAATGTATGTTTTATTGTTTGATTTTTAATAGGTGTAAAACATTTTTAAAGATAGAAAAAATTATTTAGAAGAGAAAGAAAATGTTTATGAAATATCCAACAGAGTTGCATTCCAATAAATTGTAAGCAGATTAGAAAAAATAAATGAAACTCTTTGCATGACTATGAAACAGAAAATTCACATAAACTACTGAAAAAAATTTTAATGAAACTATGATCAAAAAAACAAAACTATGATCAAGGTATAGGCTCAACTGAAAGATGTGAACACAGAGCAACATACTGCTTTTTTAAAAGTTTTGTATTGGGTGCCTGGGTGGCTCAGTTGGTTGGGCAACTGCCTTCAGCTCTGCTCGTGATCCTGGAGTACTGGGATCGAGTCCCACATCGGGATCCCTGCTCGGCAGGGAGTCTGCTTCTCCTGCTGACCTCTCTACTCTCATGCTCTCTCTCTCTCTCAAATACATAAATAAAATCTTTAAAAAAATAAAAAATAAAAATAAATAAAAAATAAAAATTTTGTATTTATGTCATCCCAGTATTGAAATTCTGAAGAAAAATTAATATTACATGAATCTAGATTTTAATTTAAGAATCAGTAATGAATCCTGATAAAAGTGAATTTTATTTATATGTTAAAATTAAAACAATAATATTAATGACATGAAGTATTTTTATGAAGATTCAGTGTTCAATTTTGAATCTAAATATTGCTTACTAATTCTATTAACAAATCTAGTTGTAATCCTCAGCATACAAAATTCCTCCAAATTGAAATTATAAGGCAACTTTTAGAACTACTATGATTCAAGGCATATCTAGTTTGGTGATACATCAGTTTAACCCGACCATGTGAAAAGCTTATCACAATATAATGAGTAGATTTTGTGAAAGCTAAGGCAATGTAATATATACTAACATAATTTGTATCAATTTTTATTTTGTTGTTTATCCAAATGCCCCCCCATCAATAGAACATATAGGTATGTGCAATAGTTCTTGTACATTGGTTCCTTTAGCATAAGAAATAATTCACCAACAGTTAAGAATATACTAATTTTATTTATTTTATTAATTTTTATGTTTTTAAAGATTTTATTTATTTATTTGAGAGAGAGAGCAAGCAAGAGAGAGAGAGGGAGTGGGGGGAGAGGAAAAGGGAGAGTGAAAGTAAGAATCTCAAGCACACTCCCCGCTGAGTGGGGAGTCCCACAAGGGGCTCGATCTCATGACCCTGAGATCATGAACTGAGCCCAAATCAAGAGTTGGTCGCTTAATCAACTGAGCCACCCAGGTGCCCCAAGAACATACTAATTTTATAACCGTGTCATCAGATACTTCTATGAGAAAAGCCAATTAATTAAATAATGGTTTAAATTTTTTCCATCCAATTAAAATAAAAAAATTAAAATTTGGGGGACTTCATTAAGCCAATAAAAAAAGATCTGACATTTGTGTAAACATTATTATAAATCCAGTCTAAAAAGCTAATATTAAGAAAAATTTATTTTGTTCTAATTTGAATACATATTTTGTGATAATATGAAAACTTGCATTTTGCTGGGACACAGAATCATGTTAAAAAGTATTTTTATTAAAATAAAGAACTTATGAAGCAAAAATGTACCTTGAATTGATAGTGATATAAACATGCATTCATAATTGACTCAAAAAAACTCCCCAAATCCCCCCAAAGCAAAACCCTGTGATTTTCTATCTATTGTGATAAATGTAGTTGTTAGACCAGAGACATATCCTTATGTAAGCTATTTACAGGAAGGGCACATGAAACTTTTGTGATAGTGCAGTATGGGATAAAAAACATCATGGTAACAAGTTTTCTTTTTTCTGTGCATATGCAATATAATAATAATAAAGAAAACAACACCACAAAAAACTCAGTCAAAATCAATTTAACTGTCAAATCAGTCTAAGATCCTACAGTGGCATTGGATTACTACTGAACTGAATCTCCTGTAAAAAATAGTTTTATTTACAGAAAAACATTAGACATTTTAAATCAAAATATTAAAAATGGTGCCTTAAACTTTAGATTGATGTTTTTAGATTATACTTACTGAAAATAAAGCTTGCAAATGGGAAAAAAACTGATATGTAGGCCTACATCAAATAAGAAAATAAGAAAAGAAAAAAATTAAACACTGCATAGGATTTTATTATAAAATTTTTAAGTGTGCTTTGAACTATCTCAACTTTTGAGAATTATCTTTTGAAGGAGCCATTTTTAATTGGATACATGTATTCTAATACCAATTGAATGAAACATATCAGGCCTATAATTTTATAGAATCTAAAATCAAATAACATAATAGTCAATGTATTTTAGGAGGTTTCCCTATAGAAATATTTTTCTAGTTGCTAAGACGGTAGATCTCAAAATTCTCATCACAAGAGAAAAAAATGTAATTATGTATAGTGATGGATGTGAACAAACATATTCTGATAATCATTTTGCAATTTATACAAATATCAAATCATTATTTTGTACACCTAAAACTAATATTATGTTATATGTCAATTATTATCTCAATTAAAAAAAAAAAGAATATGACTCTTGCGAGTACCTTCTAGCACTTAGTCCTGCTGAGGAAAATTCTCTAGATACTTCACCTTTGGGCTTCGAACAAAATCTCGACCCAGATGGTAATAGTTTTAGAAAGTTACCAACTCTTGAAAATGGAAGTGGAGAAGGAACATACTACTCAGCCTTAACTGAAAATAATTAAATGCCAAACCCCTCCATCCTGATTCCAGGATTGAGAACAGTAAAATTGTGTTCAAGGAAGCAAATGTCACCTGGGGAGGCATCCTGTAGCCATCCGGACCAACAGAGCCCCCCAGACTCCCGCGATTCTTTCATGTAAAGAGGACCACTGAGGCCTGTTACAAGGCAGAAAGAGGGATTAGAGGCTCAGGCACCCTCTTTCTGTGTTTAAATTCTCAACTTCAGTGGTCTTTACCTTACGATTAAGGGATAAGGAAGACTCATTGAAAAGGATGGTCTGGGGTGCCTGCGTGGCCTGGTCAGTTAAGCATCTGCCTTCTGTGAGTCCCAGATTGGGCTCCCTGTTCAGCGGGGAGTCTGCCTTTCCCTCTCCTTCTGTTCTTCCACCTGCTCCTGCTTGCTCTCTCTCTCTCTCTCTCTCTCTCTCTCTGTGTGTGTGTCTCTCTCAAATAAATAAATAAAAGATGGTGTATCTTTTTTGGTAAGACTTAGTATTTTAAAATTTTGCATAGGAACATGTGGAGTTTGTCCTCAAGGCACCTGAGGAACTCAACTCTGACCTTCCCAAGTCCTGGTGCCTGGTGACCCCAGCTGAACCAGCTTGTACAGACAGTGGATTGACGAGGACACAATCCAACAAGACCGGGGCTTTTTCCTCTAACTTCTGACTTTGGCCAGGCTGTAGGAGGGGCGCTCCTTTCAGAGACACACAACAGAGACTTGACCCTGACCCTGGTCTGCCAAGCCTTTGTGCACTGGACACAGAAACTCGCACAGAAATGTGAGAGTGACAGGCAGGACAAATCTTCACCTCCGCTAGAAAGACCAAAAGTAATGTGGGCTAGAAGTAGGATGCCGTGGGTTTCAATCCTTCTTCACTAGCACTGGAACCAACCTCAAAATCTACATTTTTTAATCTGTAGAGCGGCAATTTTGATAACAACACAGATTTATCAAATGAAATACTGTAAAATTGTCTTACAAATTGTCCAGTGCCATAAAAGTATAAGGAATACATTAAAAAAAAAAAAGAAAGAAGGAAAGGGGAAAAAATTCTAAAATGTTTTTGAGTATATGTATGGAGATACTATGAAAATATCTGATCTGGAATGTTTGCACATTTTAATATGAAAACTGTTAGAATAGAGAATGCTCTACATAGCAAAATTTATTCTCAGTTTATGTGGTAAAAAAAATTATGCTTATAGAGGAGTCATTTGAAGGTGTCAAAGAGTAAGAGTTGCAACATCAAGAGGATTATTATTTTAATCTAAATAATCAACAGATTATTTAGATCCAACAGACTGAGGAAAGCTTTTTTTCTCCCCAGAAGTTAACAGTGAAAGTATAGTATAGATACAGGACATGAATGTATATCAAGAATAAATGTCTTCCTTACTTATTTTTAAATGTTTTATATTTTATTTTTAATATTTATATTTTATTGGTGAATCATATTTGTAATTTAACAACCTAGAAAAATTCTTTTTTGCCTTATTTCAATGTACATATTTCCATGGTTGAATTTTATTCTATTTAGAAAGAAATGTATTTTTATAATAGCTGTTGAATATAATCATTTTATGCATTCAATGAGATAACAGACCAATTTATTAGTTAATTTAGTATTTCATATATTGCATAATTTTTTTGTGTTCTTTTCCTCATTTTCTATGTTTGGACCATTAATTTATGGTCCAAATCTATTTACTACTTCTTGTTTATCAATTTCAATCAACTCTTCCTTCAGTCTAATGTATGAAGGTCTGCTCCCATATGGATTATTTCTTCAACCAGTAGTATTCTCCAAGTCCTGCATTTTCTGTGATGATAAAATATTTTCTTCTGAGAGCAATGAGAGTAAATGGATGAAGATCATCAAAAAAGGTTTTTCTTAAGGTTGGATCTTCTCTGGGTCTTCAGGAAAGATGCTCATCTCCTCCAGCAAGTGGGTTAGAGCTCCTTCTGCTCTCCTAGAGAGTTCATGGAAATCTAGGGCATTTATAGGTTTTCAGTTGCATCCATTCAAAAACCTCCAAGTCCCAAATAATGGTCCTAAAACTCCATTTCAGGTCTTCAACCTTAGCATTGGAAACCTGTCAGGTTTATACATTTTGTTTTCTTTTAGGCTCTGCCATCTGGATGTGATTTTCTCCACAGTCTGAATCAGATGCAAGAGATGAGGGTTTATTTAAATAATTTTGAAGTTTTGGATTTCAACGTTTCCACTGAGTTGGTGATTGGCTACCTGAGCTTGCCATTCTATTTTTCAAGGCTACAGGTGGTTAGCGAAAAACATGATTCTTATAAACACTTTTGCCCTCATACCCTTCAAATGCCAGGGACAGCACTGCATAACCTGGGATTTCCCATTTGGGTCCATTCCAGACCTCCATGAGTGAGTTCCTAATCATTGTGATGCCACAGCAGGTCAGAGATGATTAACACACGCTTCAACAATTGGATTTTTTCTTGCCATCTGACCAGTCATTGATGACCCAGATGAAGAATTCTACACCAAAAGTCTGTTCTTTGAGCCTGCTTTTAACAAACTCTTAATTTGGATTTCCCCCCAAAGCTGAGTCTGTTACCCAGGCCAGAAAGTATATTTGGGAGCAAATAAGTATTTGTGAGTTTATTCAAGAAGGAAGGAGTGAAGACAAAGAAAAATAAGACAGAGAAGGGGAAAAAAGCCAGTTTTGTTTATTAATATAACTGCTTTAGTCAATACTTTACTTTTCAGGTACCTCAAAAATTTGAAGTCTCTCTCTTAAATTCCTACTGTTAAAGTTTGTTGGTTGGGGTACTTAATCTCTGATGCCCATTTGCCAGTGTTACCTAAGTGCATGCATGTACCTTCTTCCATGCAACTCTTCACAATTCCCAGCCAGAGAAGAGTGACCATCCCCAACCCTCTAGCCATGATCGGCCATCTCTGTCACTCTCACCAGAACAGTCCACATTGCTATATATGAATATGCCCTTGGGTCCTGGGTAACTCCCTTCTTCCTTTTTTTCCTGTAGGGCAAAAGTATTAGTGGCTTCGGTTTTTGATAATATCTTGATTTGGGCATCATCTTTTTTGACCTCTGACTTTCCATTACCTAGGTTACCAGTTACCTGCAATAAATCCACCCACTTATTCTTGATCTTACACTCATTTCTCCACTTAAACTTCTCTTAGTAATGGCATTAATGAAGCCCATGTTTTCAAGCATTTATTATTCATTCCTCAATTTATGTAGTTCTTATTAGCATTTGATATTATCATAACCTGTTATTGAAACATTTTCTTTTCTTGCATTCACTAAACAAATTATTTCCATTCATATTTCTCCATATCAGTGTCTTTTACAGAAAAAAGTTCTTCTCTACCAGCTATTTAATGTTGACCATTATCAAGACTTAGTGCTGGATCTGATTTCCCTTCATTCTACAACACTCCCACCCAGATAGACAGCTTCAATTCCTTCCCCTTGGCAGAAGACTCACAAATTCATAGCTCCAGCCCAAATTTCCTTTTTGAACCCCCTACCTTATATTAAAATTCTATTTTCATTTTTTACTCAAATGTTTTAAAAAACCCTAAAATTAAACATGTGAACTATTTCATAATACTCTCACCACAAATCTGCTTGAGTTATGGTCAGAATCCTCGTCTCCTTGTATGGCTAACTTTGTTTCATGGAAATGTGTTATCAGTTTTTCTCTGACCTCAACAATTTTGCCACATTCATAATCCCAATCCATCTCGACCATGTATATAATTTAGAGATGGAGGCTCAGTTTTGTTATCTCCACTTAATATGTTTTGTTATTAACTTTGGGGATCTATTTCTTCTTTGGTATTTAATATAGACATACTAACATAAGTTTTTGTATTATTTTTAACTATTTCTCACAGATTACTTGATAAATTAATTCAGTGAATGATTTGGATAGTAGACATATATCAATCTAAAATTTTACTATTATTTAGAGGAAGGCACAAATAATATCTCTCTTAATTTCATACAGAAAATAGAAAATTAAAAAAAATACTGGGTTGTTTTTAAGTTTGTCTGGTCTTATTTTTCCTTAGTCTACTTGTACTATGGAAATTAGAATGGAAGGACTTTAGATTATAAATATTTAGACTCCATACTTAATTTTGAGTTTTACATTTTATTGAATTCACTCTGTTTATTTGGAAAGAATGTGGATATTTAAACTAGAAAGATATGAACTAAGTATTAACTACCATTATATAGTTGTCAGTTACTCTGTAACTAAATTTTTTAGGAGTGCGTTTCCATAGGAAATAATATAAAAGGTATTTATACTGAAAATTAGACTTATTATATATTAATTACCTCCAAACCCAAGAGCAATATGTAGTAGTTATTGTTGCAAAATACTACTAATAATTTTATTTTGGGTATTACCATGTTTATTCTATTAATTCTTACTATCTACTCATGCTTATACTATCAACATATAAAAACCTACTGTCTCCTCCTTCGAATTGAGTTTTGAATAAAAATGAAATTGATTTTGTATGACATTAATCACAAAAAATTTATTTCTGGAATTTTTGTTTCCTGTGAGAATTTTAAGGCATTCTTAGGTGACACAAGTGAAAACATATTTCCCCTCCATATTAATTTTTGTGATTTTGGTTTTTTTTTCAGTTATTATTTTGTGACTCATATTGTATAAATCCATCATTAATAAAGTAGAAGAAAGCATGCCATCAAAATTAAACTCTGGTAAGATGTATCATATACTTTATAGTTTCTCTAGAGGAAAGCTGTCAGCCTTCCCTTTAATTCTAATTATTCTATGAAAGATCATGGTAATTACAGAACTCCTGGCATGGCATTTATGTTGCCATTCACCGTGATGGATGTACGTTAATCAAGTTGTCAATTCCAAAATATATAAAGAGCATTTTAATATGTATTTGTTTTAATGATTTCTTCTGCAGCAAGGTATAACATCATACAAATATTGCACTGTAAAATATTTGTCATGAATAATACAAAGTCATTTGTCCTTCAATCATAGCATTGATTTGAAACAGGAATGAATATGAATTTTCTATGCAAATGAAGGCAATTCATACCACAATTGGGTTTCTTGGCACTGTGGTGTAGACACCACCCAAATATCCTCTTGCAGTTCTGAAGCTAAGCTTGTAGAAAGGTTTCCTAGCAGCAGGTAGTAGTTATTCCTAATATGGGAAGTGGCAGCCTTTATTGTGTCAAATTCACTACTGATAGTTTCTCCCCATAGTTATCTTTTCTCTCTATGTATAAGCTATTACTGTAGACTAGTTTTAACTATGTTGCCTCCTGCTCATAGACAATTGCTGAATATTCAAAACATGACCTATATTTCATTTAGAACAATACTATAGAAGTAGCAAACTTAGCGGAGCATAGCATCAGGGTGGGTTTTTTACTTTACTGTATCTTTGTACTGCTATTAAAAACAGAGCAGAAAATCTTTTTTACCTAGACCATTGCAGACTCCTTCTAAACTATATTATCACTTCATTCTAAGACATTTTATGCATGACTTCCAAGTTATATTATCTACTTTAGCAGTTTAATTGTATTAATTCCTCAACGTAAGTACTGACAGTGATTTCCTCTTTTCTGGGTTTATGGATTACGGAATATCAGTTAGAAATTAGCATAAAGCTTAACCTGAACAGATCAAGGTTTGGAAGTACCAAAATATTAAAAGATTTGTCTGAAGTTATACTGCTGAAAAATAACAGACTCAGACCTTGATTTATGTGATTATAAAAGCATTATTAGTTTCACCTTGTATTCTGCCTTAAATTACTGTATAAATGGCATTTGTTTAGTCTTCAAGTTTATCTGGTACCCTTTTTTCTCTATCTAAACTAGTCAATTTTACTGTAATAAGAAATTTCTTTTCTAATCATATTATATTTTGCATTTTATCCTTTCATGTTTTGGTTATCTATGTAATGGGTTTTTTCCTTGTACTCCCACAAGAACACCGGCTTCAGTGCCTAAAAAATTCCATGTCCTCAGTAACTATATAAAGATTATGCAGATATATAAGTTAATACTTTTAATATTCCTTTTAAAAAATGTAACTCCAGCAAACCCACCTGGGTGGGCATTCAGAAATCTTATGTTTCGACTTAATTTTAGTATTCTAGTTTTGGCAGAAAGTGTAATATCTGTGTAATATTTTTCATGCGCCATGTAAACTTTTTCTTTCCCTTGGAATTACTAAATCAATTTCTTATCCAGTCAAATTTGAATACAAGGGTTAAATATGAGATAGGTCTCAATGAAAATGAAGCTCACATAATGAGGCAACTGAAAGGAGAAGGAAAGAGTGTGGTAAACCAAAATATATTTTTGCCAAGCAAATTTCCTCATGGTATAAGAAGTTTCATTTAACTTGTATGTGTGATCTGCTTTCATTGGCAAGAATTAAAGTTCCATGAGGGAAAAACTAAAAAATCAATTTTAATGTTTATTTACATTGGCCTAAGAAGTGAAAAATGTCAAGTATTATTGTTCTCCAAAGTACACAAGTTATGAAAATGTTTTTCTGTATCTAGAATGTAAAAACCATATTCTATGATCAGCCCTGGATTGTTTTGACAAAACACAAAGTTGAAGTTGTCCCCACAATTAGTTCTGAAATATAATCCAGGCAACAACAGTTAAATTCATAAAATGAATGCAGAATATTTTGAATTTATTATTGGAGACATAAATACATTTTTAACAGGAAGATACTCAAATTCTACTGAAAGAAGTCACTACTATTTTGTATATAGTGTTTTGAACATGACTTAATTTGAAATAGCATTAATTTAATAAAGAAAGAGAGTGAAATATTTTATACCAGAGATAAAGTTCAAAAGTAAGAACCATAGAACTTTCCATATATCTTCTCAAACCACTGCCCTCCAGAAACTATGAATCACTTTTCCAATGTTACATAATCTATCTGGCTCCTGTTGCTTCATTTACAATATACTGATAAAGTCTCATTTTTGTCTGAGCATTTGAGGACTCGGACAAATGGGTTTTTTAGAGATCCTTGCTAGGTTCAAAATCACTGATCCTTAAAACAAAACAAAATCATTGATTCTTTGATTAAATTTATGCCTTAAAAAATCTGTTTTAAACTAACTTTCATATACTCTAATTTATTATCAAGTATTTTTTAAAATATGTTTTTAAAAGAGTTACTATTTGTTGCCAGATATTTTTCACTAAATTTCTTAGAACACACACTGAGTTGTAGTTTTTCAACAAAACATTTAAAATCCTCAAGGCAATTCTAATTTAAAATTATCTTACTATATGATATAAATAAAACATTAAATTATGATAAAAACACATAATTCCATCAAATATAAATGCTGCTTCATTCTTTTAGTGGAGGAGCAATAGAAGAATTCCTTATTTCTTCCTTTTATTTAGAAGGAAATTAGAAAGAATTTTCTGTAGTCAGAAGGTATGATTTATGCTATGCATAATACGCATAGGAGAGAATGAGGGAGGAGGAAAGAAAAATTAAGGTATTTTATCTATTGCAGACATATCCAGAGACATTATGAATTTGATTTCAGAGTACCACAATAAAGTGAATATTGCAATAAAGCAAATATGGCAATAAAGGGAGTCAAATGGATTTTTTGGTTTCTTAGTGCATTCAAAAGTTATGTTTACCCTTGACTATAATTTATCAAGTGTGCAACAGCATTATGTCTAAAAAAAAAAGTACACGCCTCAATTAAAAAGTGCTTTATTGCTAAAAATTTCCAACCATCACCTGAGATTTTAGCAAGTTGTAATCTTTTTGCTAATGGAGGGTCTTGTCTTGATGTTGATGGCTGCTGACTGATCAGGGTGGTGGTTGCTGAAGTTTGGGGTGACTGTGATAATTTCTTAGAAAAAGGACAACAATAGATTGACTCTTCCTTTCACAAATGATTTCTTCATAACATGCAATGTTGTTTGATAGCATTTTACCCACAGTAGAACCTCTATTGAAATGGGAGTCAATCCTCTCAATCTGTGCCACTGGTTTATCAACTAAGTTTATGAAATTTCTAAATCTTTTGCAGTCATTTTAACAGTCTTCACAGCATCTTTACCAGAGGTAAATTCCATCTCAGGAAATCAATTTCTTTGCTCATCCATAAGAAACAACTCCTCATCCATTCAAGTTTTATTGTGAGATTACAGCAATTCAGTCACATCTTCAGGTTCCACTCCTAATTCTAGTTCTCTTTCTATTTCCTCCACATCTGCTGTTACTTCCTCTACTGAAGGCTCAAATCTCTCAAAGTCATGCATGAGGATTGAAGTCAACTTCTTCCAACTTCCCATTAATGTTGCTATTTTGACCTCTTCCTATAAATCATAAATGTTCTTAATGGGATCTAGAATGGTGAAACGTTTCCAGAAGGTTTTCAATTTACTTTGCCCAGATGCATGCAAGGAACCACTACATATGTCAGCTATAAACTTACAAAATATACTTCTTAAATACTAAGACTTGAAAGTCACAAATACTTCTTAATCATTAAGCTTCAGAATGGATATTTGTTAGCAGGCATGAAAGCAACATTAATCTCATTGTACATCTCCCTCGGAGTTCTTACATGACCAAGTGTCTTGTCAATGAACACTAATAATTTGAAAGATTTTTTTTTTTTTTTCTGAGCAATAGGTTTCAAAAGTGGGTTTTAAATATTCAGTAAATCATGTTGTAAACAGATGGGCTGTCATCCAGGTTTTGTTATTCCATTTATAGAACATACACAGAATAGACTTACCATAATTCCTAAGAACTCTAAAAATTTCAGAATGGTAAGTAAGCATTGGTTTCAACTTGAAGTCACCACTGCATTCACCCTTGACAAGTGAGCCAGCCTCTCCTTTGAAGCTCTGAAATCAAGCATTGACTTCTCTCTAGCTGTGAGATGGCAGCTTCTTCCAAAAAAGTTTGTTCAAGACAGTGCAAATTTGTTGTTCAGTGTATCTACTTTTATTACTTATCTGAGGTGGGTCTTCTGGGTAACTTGCTACAGCTTCTCCATCAGCGTGTGCTGCTCCTCGTGCACTTTACGTTACAGAGATGGCTTCTTTCTTTCATCCTCATGAACCAAATCTGCTACTTTCAAACTTTTCTTCTGCAGGTTTACCTCCTCTCTCAGTCTCCATGTACTTGAAGAGGATTAGGGCCTTGCTCTGGATTAGATTTTGGCTAAAGGGAATGTTGAGGCTGGTTTGACCTTCTGTCCAGACCACTAAAACTTTCCCCATATCAGCAGTAAGGCTATTTCACCTTCCTGTCATTTGTGTATTCAACCTTTAATCATTTATCCTTTGCATTCACAATTTGGTTAACTGGTGCAAGAGGCCTAGCTTTTGTCCTGTCTTGGCTTGTGATGTACCTTCCTCACTAAGCTTAATAACTTCTAGCTTTTGATTTAAATAAAGTGAGAGATGTGTGACTCTTCATTTCACTTGAACACTTAGAGGCCATTGAAGGGTTATTAACTGGACTAATTTCAATGTCATGTGTCTCCGGCAATAGGGAGGCCTGAAGAAAGGGAGAAAGATGGGGAAACAGCTGGTGCATAGAGCAGTCAGAATACACACAACATTTATTAAGTTTGCCATTTTATACAAGAATAGTTCATGGCACCCCCAAACAATTAGAATAGTAACATCAAAGATCACTGATCACTGATCACCATAACAAATATAACAATAAAGGCAAAATTTAAAGTATTGTGAGAACTTCCAATGTGACACAGAGACACAAAGTAAGCAAATGCTGTTGGAAAAAAATGGCCCCTACAGACTTGCTTAATACAGGGTTGCTACAAACCTTCAATTTGTTAAAAACAAAACAGAACAAAACAAAACAAACAAAAGGCAACCAAAAACCCCCACACAATTATCTGCAAAGTGTTACAAAGCAAAGTGCAACAAAATGAGGTAATGAGGTATGACTTTATAGTCAATTTAAATAGATACTAACAAAACAAAAAAAAAACAGAAATTTAAGGGGAGTGTTCTTCTATACTCTCAAAAGGCATAATATTCTGGTCACAGGTAAATCTGTATTAATATTTGCAAAGAAAAAATTTTTCATGTATTTGTTCTTTTTAACAGCACCATGTATTATTACATCTATTAATTTTATTAAATAGCTCTACTATAAGCATATATTATCTTGCATGCTTTTAATAGTAAGATGATATATTTTAATATCTATTTGCATGCATATATAATAGATGTATATACATATATCTGCTAAATATTTGCATATATTTATCAATTATAGTTTGTTTTTTTTTTTTAGTTTCAAGTGTAGAATTTAGTGATACATCATTCACATACAACACCGAGGGCTCATCCCAAGCGCTCTCCTTAATACCCATCACCCATTTAATCCATCACCCCTCCAGTAACCTCAGTTTGTTCTCTATAGTTAAAAGTATGTTTGCTGGCTTGCCTCTCTCTCTTTTTTTTTTTTCTTTCTATGTTCATGTTTTGTTTCCTAAATTCCACATATGAGTGAAATCATATGGTTTTTGTCTTTCTCTGACTGACTTATTTCACTTAGCACAATACTCTCTAGTTCTACCCGTGTCGTTTTAAATTCTTGCACGATTTTTAAAAGAATGAATTTTGGAGGGGCGCCTGGGTGGCTCAGTGGGTTAAAGCCTTTGCCTTCGGCTCAGATCGTGATCCCAGGGTCCTAGGATTGAGCCCCGCACTGGGCTCTCTGCTGAGCAGGGAGCCTGCTTCCTCCTCTCTCTCTGCCTGCCTCTCTGCCTACTTGTGATCTGTCAAATAAATAATAAATCTTAAAAAAAAAAAAAGAATGAATTTTGGAGCTAGATTACTAAAGTTGAAATCTGAGTTACATCACTTACAATTTCCTCGTTTGAAATTTATAATAAAAACAGTGCTTTGCAACCTAAACATGGAGAGGATTTGAGGGTAAAATGTATGCAAACACACACCCACAAACACACATAAATGTATTTTGTTTGGAATACTGTCTGGCATATATTAAGTGTTACAAAATGTGTTACTATATTCTATATTTCTATCAACTGAGATATTACTCCTCAGAAAACATAAAGTTAGTATTGTTTAAGTTTGATTTAAAGTAAAACTTCTGATATGACTATGGTTGAGAGACGTATTAATTAAGACATAAAACATATTTGAATACATGAAAATAATTGAAAGCATGTTTATGTCAACAACATTTTTGTTTAGACAGTGTTGATATCATATGCTTTGGAATTCATAAAGTTAATATAAAATCAGTTAGTTCATGATGACATAGCCATTGTGATGCCTCATTGTGTTGATATTATTTTGTTGCTAAAATTGCTTTCATTTTCTTATGGCAGAACTCTGAATGCAAGATAGAATAATTTTAGTTTCTGATTATTCTAAAAGTAAATTCTAAGATGCTACTGGCATTTTAATTAAATTTTCTGAATAGTAATACAAAGTTTATGATTTCCCCCCAAGAATTACATGATCAATCACGGTTATATTACATTGCATAAGGTACAAGTGGAATTCTAATATTAGTATTAGAAGATGAGTTATTGTGACACTAACTTTGGGTATGTAGATTTCTCAGTCCATCAAATTAACAGTATTTTTTCTGTTGAAAATAAAGCCTTCCTCCTCTTTATTCCTAAATACCTAGATAATCTGTGTACAGAAATAGACATAGGGGCACTTGAGTGGCCCAGTCAGTTAAGTGTCTGGCTTGGTTTCAGCTCAGGTCATGCTCTCACAGTCCTGAATGGAGCACTGTATCAGGCTCCATGCTCAGTGGGGAGTCTTTTCGAGATTTTCTCTCTCTCTCCTTCTTCCCCTCCCCTTGCTCATACTCTTAAAAAAAAAAAAAAGAAAGAAATAGATATAAAGATATAACTTAGATAGAGATAAATATAGACATAGAAATAAGGATCAGGAGAAGGTTAGAGATATATCTGCAATAACAAAAAACAGTAACATGTCTAATTTTACTTCCCATCTTATTTATATTAAATCTCTTTTGACCTTTATTTGATGAGTCAATTTTAGTCAAAATTCCATGATTCTGAAAATCTGGAGATGATGATGATGATGATGATCATTGTTTTCTCCGTAAAACCTTAAAAAAAGTAACTGGCATAATGTCAGCATTCAATAAATTTTTAAATAAACACATTAAAAATATTATAGATCAACATCCCAGCTATGTATATTTTGCTGGTTAGGTTAAGCAAATACAACAGAACTCAGAATCTTATGACTCAAATATTATAAACTGTTACCTGAGCTAAAATACTAAGAACATATTAGGCCAGGTCTAAGAGAGTAAGTATGTTGTCTACTAAATGGGGTTTCTGTGAGCTTCCTAGAGCTGTCTCAAGAAAGTGGCTTGAAACAACACAAATTTACTGTCTCACAGTTCTGGGCACTGGAAGTACAAAATCAAGGCGTCGGCAGGGTCATGTCCCGTCTTTAACTTGGAGAGGATATTTCCTTCTTGGCCTCCACTGGTTTATAGTTGCCCAGACATTCCTTGGCTTGTGACCCCATAATTTCAATCTTTGCCTTCAGCTTCACATGGTGTTCTCCCCGTCCCTCTTCACACTGCCTTCCTTCGGTATGTGTCTGTTTCTGTGTCCAAATTTCCCCTTTAGGAAGGACACCGGCCATATTGGATTAGGGTCCACGCTAATAACCTCATTTTAACCTGATCACCTCTGTAAAGATCCTATGTCCATATAAGGTCACATTTTGAGGTCCAGGTGGTTTGGACTTCAACACAGTTTTATTGCGGGATAGAATTCAACCCATAACAGGTTTCAGTGTTCATTTAGGCGGGTCTTTTTCTTTCCAAATAACTGGATCTAGTCAGTTAGACAGGTACATTTGAAGCAGAAAACAATGAGTGGAGTATTGAATTTATTAAGAAAATGAGACATGGTAAGTGCTCAGTAAGTATTTGCTGAGTGAATGCATTAATCAGCTTCATGTTATCATAAAATAGAATCATGGAATTCTAAAAGCAATGGAGTAAATATTGTACTGCTTCACATATTAAAAAAAAAAAAACAAAAACCTACATCTGGGGGAGGAGTCAAGATGGCGGAGAAGTAGCAGGCTGAGACTACTTCAGGTAGCGGGAGATCAGCTAGATAGCTTATCTA
>NW_019154116.1:20944363-21043885 GCF_002288905.1 Enhydra lutris kenyoni | reverse complement strand
AAGTGACTCTTAATCTCACAAAACAAACTGAGGGTTAATGGGGGGGTGTGGGGGGGTGGGATTATGGACATTGGGGAGGGTATGTGCTATGGTGAGTGCTGTGAAGTGTGTAAACCTGGCGATTCACAGACCTGTACCCCTGGGGATAAAAAGATATTATATGTTTATGAAAAATAAAATTAAAAAAAAAAAAAAAAAAAACCTACATCTGTAGTTCTGTATTTTAATAGGATCAAATTCAGGATGGTACCAAATTCACTGGGCACTTGGCAGGTTTCCAGACAAGTGGAACAATATATGCAGGTGCACTATGAATACAGGATATTATTTTAAAGAAAAAATGGAAATTAGACTTTATGGCTGTGTATTTTGTACTAGTTGCCAAATTATAAAGGGGTCATATGTCAAGGGTTCACTTAATTTTGTGTCGGTTGAATTGATATTTTCTAGGGTTTCTAGGTTTAGAGAAAAAAGAGTTGAATTTGAAATCAAATAACACATAATTTTAGTATATATTGTGTTCAATATATATTTGGTAAACCTTTTTTTCCTTTACTTCCAGAGTGACTTTTATTCTATTACTTTTGTAAATAAATTTTGGAAAAGATGTGGTAAACTCAGTCTATTGTTGATGAGGTAGAAAAAAGAAAACAAAAATATAATTAGTAGGAAATAAACTTCTATGCAGTTTATGACAACCTTTTTTTTATGAGTCATCTCAAGTCAAGAGTTTAGAGCTCACAGGACATGTAAACTTACACTAAGCAATTAAAATGTATTTTTAAATTACACTTTTAAAATTTATTTTCATTTAATTAGGTAATTGTAATTATGTAATTATATATGTCCTGGTTTCTATCGTGGCTGTACCAATATTCATTTCCATCAATAGTGCGCAGGGGTTCCCTTTTCTCCACATTCACACCAATCCTTGTTATCTGTCCTTTTTAATTTTTTTAAAAGATTTTATTTATATATATGAGAGAGAAGGAGCCTACAAGCAGGGGGAAGGGTAGGCAGAGGCAGTAGCAGGCTCTCTGCTGAGCAAAGAGCCTGATGTGGGGCTTGACCCTAGGACCCTGGGATCATGACCTGAGCCAAAGGCAGCCGCTTAATGGACCGAGCCACCCAGGTGTCCCATCTCTTGTCTTTTTACTATCTCTAGTCTAACAGTTATAAGGTGATATTTCATTGGCGACTGTATTTGCATTTCCCTGATGATCAGTGATGTCGAGCACATTTTCACATGCCTGTTGGCTAGACCCCCAACCGATGGGACTGCATCTGGGATCTAGACAAGCAGGGTTGTCAGATCATACGGCTGTTCCCAGGTCTACAGTTGAGTCTGCAGGCAGCAGGCCTGTTACTAGTGCAGGGGCAGATGTGAATGAGGGTGCCTCTGAGACCACAGGCCGGTGAACAGGCCCACTTCTGGGGCTGCCGTGGACAAATAGTGGTCCTTTTACCAGGGAAATAGATGGGTGTGGGTTCTTCTGGGTCCCTGCACAGGCTCCTGCCAAGTGCCTGGACAGGCAGCTAGCCATGCAGAACTGCTCTGGGATGGATAAAGTGGTACAAGAGCCAGGTCACAGGCCCATTTCAGGTTCTGCAATCGGGTCTGTAGCCACCGGGCCGATCACCAAGGGTATACGTGGAATGGGGAGGTATGACTGTTCTTGGGTTCCTTAGAGGATTCATTGCAGACCTAAGCCAAGTAGGGCTGTAGCAAAGTCTGTAAAGGCAACTGGTCTGCTTTTGGTCTGCAGAAGGGACCACATTGGCAAGCTTACCACCAGAGCTCAGACTTGCTTTTTGAAAGCTGCGTTCTTTGCTCTTGAGCTTCGCTGAAGTTTTGAATCTTCCTACCTGGTTTCCAAATCTCCCATCGAGGCACTTTTGTCCATGGATGGCCTCCAGATTATCATTTATGTGTGGGAACAGAAGCTGGGGACTTCTTATTCTGCCGTTTCATTAACATTGCTCCCTAGCAAGTGGTTTTTCATGTGCTCATAACACACAGTTGAAGGGTTGATCACTATATGTTTTCCTAAAGAATATATAAAAAACTTTGGAAAATTCATTTATAATTTCCGGAATTCCCATGCCTTCTAGAGATTCTCACTCTTTCCCTTAAATAATGCTGGAAGAATCATTACTGAGATTTTATCTTGAGTTTTCCATTATGTAGACTGAATGAACAACATGTCCAAGCACATTTGTTATTAACCTTGAAAGGTTTCTAAGATCTTTCTCATTTTATATTAATTTACATTTAGATTAATGGGCCTTTGAGAACACTGGTGGGGGCAAACTATCCTCATGAGTATCTAATTTACAACACATCACTTGCAATAAAATTATACCTGCGGAAAGCCAATCTCATCTATCTATATTGTTTGCTGTTCATGATGTTATCAAGAAAAATGATATTTCCTTTTACCTTCATGTTATTAATATATATTCTGCTAGGTATAAAAATACTATTTAACATACCAAGAGAAAAGGTAGATATTAGATATTAAGACTGATTTTGTTCAAGCCTATCATTGGAAATCACTGTGGCTTTCTAAATACTTGATAAAATAATAAATACATCATGTGAATAATTCAGTTGGGATAAGAACAGAATGGGCAGAATTAGTAAAGTGAAGCAGCATACACATCTAAAAAAACAACCAAATTGTTTTAATTTAATTTTAACCTCAGTTGTCATTTTGGTTTACAGAGTAAAATAGAAAGTGGTGGGATAGATACCTTTCAATTAATGAATTCATAATCATTTTCCTGTAAAATCTTATACATTATCATTAGAGATAATTCAGAAAATGGAATAAATTCTGTGGGAAGTATGGTAAAACACTAAAGGATTATGTAGTGACAGCATTTTCTGCAATGGATGCTTGAGTATATTCCACGATGCTCTTTTTTATATGAGACTACTGTTAATGATGGGCACAAAACATTAAGCATAACTCAGTGAAGCAATTCTGCAAGGTGCTAAAATTATATAGACCAGATGTGTAGCCTTCTGGTGGTGAAGCTAAATTTGAGATGTAATTTAAAGTAGGAATAAGTATGTATAACAATTATATCTCTTTGTATATACCCTAGAGTCATTTCCACATATGTGCACAAATTAGGATAATGTATGTGTTATGATAATAATTGTACAATTGTGTGCAAACCAAAAATAAATTATAAAATAACATGCATGTATATAAATTATGAACTGAGTAAATAATATATTGTATATCTTTTGAAAATATTTTATATTGGTAACTAGATAATTTAATTCTATATAAATAGCCATGTAATTAATAGTAATTAATTAAATTAATTAAAAGTAATTAATCAAAACAGTATTGGGTACAAAAGTAAAAGCAGTAAGAAGCTGGAAAGAAATGTCACTAATTATGTAAATTAAGGAAGTACAGTGCTTAATGCTGATTGTTGCCTTTATAGGTCATAATGATCAAATATTTGTGATTTACTATAGTTTGTAAGTTTATTTTACTATATTTACTATATTTAATTCAGAACATGTACATGTTTGTAAAATATTTAAAAATAAGTATACATCCCAATCAGACTACTTGAGGTTAGCAAGCAATAACATCAGAAGGTAAATTTTCAAGTGTACTTTACCATTCTTGTGATGCAGTATTTTCAAATATTTGTTTTTCACATGTATCTCTTTGATAGAATCTGAAATACTTAGTCTTGATGTGTTTTCTGGAGACAGAATGGAGTCAATATTGTTGACTACTTGTTGAAAGTGTGTCCATATATAAAAGTAGTTAACTTGATATCCCTTTCTTTATTTAAAAAAATTAAGGAGTTTGCTTGATATCTGCTGGGATAAAAACCCATTCACTTCTGTTATAAAGGTAGAGTTAAATAATATCTTCAAATATAAATTTTCCTGAAGAATATGTTTAAAACTCACTCCTCTAAATGTATAAGGGACAAATAAATTTCAAATACCTGCATCTAAGAATATGGGTAAACCATTTTTTATAAGAATTTGTTTAAAGGATACATTCCAGTTGCTCATTCTCTCTGACACATCTGTGTACAGGTAAGTCATTTAGCCTATATTAATCCTTAGTTCTGAGTGGAAATATTTAAAATCTTAAAATATTAACATTAAAATAACATAATTATTAAAAAGAAAAAGACAATGAAAAGACTTCTTAGCAGTACAAAAGAAAGTAAATAAAATCAGTCTGGCATAGAAGTAGAATTCAACAAAGACACAGAGAAGAAATATATCATATCAGATGTGAATGATTAGTTTTAGCTACAGAAACTAACCCATCAAAAAAATAAAGTATATTCCACGTCTAATAGGATTAACTGACTTTTAACAAAATTACAACTTTTAACTATGTGATCTAGATATGAAAGTGAAAGCTTCATATTTTCAGGAATCTAAGTCCATTTTTTAGCTTACTTTTCTGTGAATTTCATTCTTACAAATGAATTTTCATTTTAGAATTTAATCATTCCATATTTATATTTTATTTTTTAAATGTTCTTATGGTATTCTTTGCCAACCAGATTATTGACGTGGAATATTAGTGTTTAAATGTGAAGCTTCCCATTGCAGATATTTGAGTCTAATTTACACTTTAAAGGGAATATTCTGTGGACATAAGATTTTATGGCACTATAGGAAACTTTCAAATTTTGTTAACTAATGCAATTTTGGATTATTTCTCTTTTCTTATTTTCTGTGAATTTCCTGAACTTGTTTTCAGATACTAAAACTTTAAGATTTAATCTAACACTAAAGGAAATGCTAAACAATGCCTATTAAAATTTTATTGCAAATAGAACTTAATTCTCTTTTGCTAAAGCCAAGATTTATTCACAGAAATTTAAAACTTAGTATAGGTGTTATCCTTAACTACTGGATAGATATTTCAATTATATTTAAAGTAAACATATAAACTTACTCATTGTCCTTTCAGAATTAAGCTATTTCTCTTAAGCTAGATAATTTTATTTTATGTAGAAGCTATAAAGTATGATCCGTTTTTTAAATTATGAGTTATACTGTATTCAAAAATAAAGTCCTTTCATTGCTCCCTTTCCCTCCTTTGCTTCTAATTATCACAATCAAGTTAATTAACATATCTGTCTACTGACATATTTACCCCCTCCCTCCTTTTTTTTGTGTGAGAACAACGGAGATCTATCAGCAGATTTCAAGTATACAAGACATTATTATCAACTATAGTCCCCATGTTGTACATTAGGTTCTATTAATTATTTAATTATCTCATATATGGGTTAAGCCATTATTTTTAATTAATTTTCATGTTAATAATTCACAGATTTAGATGTTTACATGCATGACTGTATGTGTATATTTGCATGTAGATACTGTGTTTCTCAGTATTTTAGTACTGAAAAATTCATAAACTTTAAACAGATTTGAAATATATCAATAGTATATTTGTAAGAGCATGGAATGACAATACTTACTTTATACTTAACCTAAACACAAATTTGATCATGGAAATTATTGTCAGTCTAAAGATCAAAGAAGCATATACAGTTTAGTAACTATCCGTCATGTTTCTGAATACTCAGCAGGTTGAACATCCTTAGTTATAATTGGAAGATTCCCAGCCAAAGCCTTGCACACCAAAGCAAATCCCAGAAAGAGAAATTTCTAGAATCATCCCTAGCTAGTATACAGACTTGGAAAGAGACTCTGAAATCAGAAGCATTACAAACTTAAGTTTGAAAATGAGTAAGGGGATAAATGTCCTAACACTCCTTTTGAGTAATGACCAAATCACCAGCCCTGATGGCAGCAGCAGTGACAGTCTGGTATTCTGTTCATTTCAAGACTATTTCAAGAAGAGATAGCTTCAGTTGAGAAACAGCAGTTGTGTCATCTTTAAGTTTTGTTTTTTTTTTTAAGATGTTATTTATCTAGTTGACAAAGAAAGAGGCAGCTAGAGAGGGAACACAAGCAGGGGGAGTGGGTGAGGGAGAAGCAGGCTCTCTGTTGAGCAGGGAGACAGATGTGAAGCTGAATCCCAGGACTCTGGGACCATGACCTGAGCCGAAGGCAGATGCTTAGTGATTGAGCCACCCAGGCTCCCCTGGTCATTTTTAATACATATATTTTTAGGTACCATTCCTGGTATTTGTTTTCTATCCCTCAAAACAATTATTGTAACTACCTCATATTATTTTACTGAATCCGTTTTTTGCTTATTCAGCTTCTGTTGCTTGCAACTGAAACTTCTGCATGACCCAGAAAAATCTCATATCCATTGAAGAGTTGTGTTTGCTCTAATATATGTGACAGAAAACCTGACAATAACTTGAAAATGGTTCTCCCCGATGCCCCCAATGTCCTAAGATATCCAAAAGGTGATTACTTCAATGATTCAAAGGCATGAAGTTGACAGGCTAAGATTTTTGTATTTGTCTTAGCTTTTTTCCTGTGGGGCCACATGGCGATTCTTAGAGATTCAGCCATTAAGACAGATTTCCTGCAGTAAAGTAAGTTAAAAAAAATAATAATGCAAAGGGTAAAAAGAGGCAGACATATTAGGGCATGAAAACTCATGCAGAATTTTCTAGTGGACTTACACTTGTGCCTAATTGGTTCACATTGTGTCGTAGAATCACTGTAATTGGGATACCTGGGTGGCTCAGTCATTAAGCCACTGCCTTCAGCTCAGGTCATGATCCCGGGGTCCTGAGATCTAGCCCCACATAGTGTTCTCAGCAGGAAGCCTGCTTCTCCTTCTCCCACTCCCCCTGCTTGTGTTCTCTTCCCAGCTGTGCCTTTCTCTTTCTCTGTCAAATAAATAAATAAAATCTTAAAAAAAAAAAATCACCATAAATGCAATATACACAAATGACTGTAGTTTTATAGCAGAGTACATTGCTGCCCCAAATTAACAGGGGTTGGTTTTTAGAAAAGAATTTAACCTGACCATATCATTCTGGGTCAAAAGCAGTTAATCTAAAGCACTCCAACTATTTTACGCCAAAAGATACTTACTCAATACCGAGCATATAATGTTTGTAATAATCACCAAAAGCTAGAGGAATATATATATATATATATAAATTATATATAGGTGTGTGCGTGTGTGTGTGTGTGTGTGTGTGTGTGTGTGTGTGTATATATATATATATATATATATGGTTTTTCTGCTATGACAGACAATGCCAAAAAGTTTTTTTTATATAATCAAAAGGTTTGGAAATTTTCAGGACAAACTTTCAGGATCTGATTTCACAATTAGCATTATTTAAATGCTAGAGTTATATTATATATAAGTAGCATAAGCTTTGTATAAAAGTAGTGAAAGTCAAAAAAAAAAAGTAGTGAAAGTCTTAAGTACTGAGAAATATTTTCAAAAAGATTATAATTTATTTATTTTTACCTTTTTGTTTTCCTATCAAAATTACAGGCTTTGTCTGTTTTCTTTAAAGACAAAAATAAACATAACTAATTCTTCATTTAAAGTTTCTAAGAAATAATAAATGAATTATTGAGGAAAAATGTCTTCTTCCGTGATTAGTTACACTCTTTGGAAAATCTCTATGATTATCTCGCAACAATTGTCTTCATTAATTAGGAATATAGTTTTCTCCATCTTCTAAATTCAGTTAAAAGTAAAATAAAAGTGTAATATCCATATGGACTTATGGCTACAAAGCTGTCTTTTAAAAAATGCTCTCTAAAAGAAGTAACTGTCCAGAAGTTATTTAGTTTGCTGTAATGTTATTTTAATTAGCAGTTTTGAGGATTAATCCTTAAAAAGTTAATCTGATAAACTGCCGTTCCAATAATGGAAATTAGAAAAAATTCACCAAAAAGATATCCCAATATAGAATTATTTCATGCACAGCAATCAGCAACCATTCTCATGTGAATACCACCCAACATTTCTCCCAGGAAAAGGAACACAGTCCAAGTTTTTTCTGCAATCAAAACTTAGGGATAGCTCTCATTTAAGACACTCATATGGTCCTGTAGAATTTTAGCACTGGTTGCTTTTCCCTGAGCATTTGAATTCTGGACTCTGAACTGTGGGGTAAAAGCCTAGTATAAATGTAATTGAGTTTTTAAAGGTTTCTCTAAAGTTCAGCAGGGATTTAAAATGAAGAATTTCAAGCCTGCCTGGCTATAAATAAAATATGTTCTTTAATGTTGGAACCAAGCATTTTTTTTTTCTTGTCAGCAGAAGGAGGGAAAAAATTACCATTGGAGAAAAATGAAATATGACTGATAAATGACTGATAATCAAAATAGTTTTCCAACCTTACATTGATGTTTTTGTTACAAGGGGTCAAAGTGCTTATGATATTACTCCTGCTTTTCTTTTGTCATCAGAGGGGTTAGGTGGAATCCAGATTAAACTGTCTCAATTAGGAATTTTTTCAACTATTCAGCTCAAAATGAGTTGGTAGAAAGAAAAAACATATGCACATGGCATGTATATACATACATATATACACAAATAAAACACACACATATATACACATATGTGTACCTATATAGCTGCTTATCATTCTGTATTCTTATAGAAGAAATGTATTTAAATATTAATAACTGCAGAATATGGCTACGTAAACAATAGGAAATAATATCTTAGACAACAATAAAAAGGCAAAGTACATGTAATAAAATAAAAATATTTATAATATGTTAAGACTGAATGAAGAACAGAGAACATGTAAAATAATTAAATAGCTTAATAAGAAGAATTTAGAGATTCTAGTTAATAATAATATTAATAATAACTCTAATTTATAGATATGATTCATAATATAGATATATTTATATAGAATACATTATATTATATAAATGATATATAAATATAAATGATATAGATATTATTTATAGATATAATAATAAGTAATAATAACTCTAGAGTTATCTAGTTATTCTTATATAATTAATTTTATATTATAAGGTAGCAATTAATGGCACCAGAACTCACATAATGTACCGATTTTTAAATACAGATTTATACTTATCTTCTAAAAATCAGAAACATTACTGAGGATCAGTCTCTCTCAGGCAGGAACAATCATATCAATAAAGAAATGATCTCTACTTGTTGCATATGATTTACCTTGCATAAAATATGTTAATTCAAATCTGAGTCAAGAAGTCATTTCTCCATTAACACTAAAGAATACATAGAGTTAGAAGACCATTTTTAATCATCTTGTTATTCTCTTATCTACTCAATAGGAACTTCCATTTATTTTCCAATAATAAACAGGCATACTTATATTTAAAATAAATATCATAAAAATAATCTGAGTATTAACTTGCTTTTAGCAGTATTATTACTATAGCTATACTTCAAATAAGACTATTTTACTGCCACTACTACTACTACCTAAAAAGAAAGATGAACAATATGTTAATTTTTGTTGATCACTGTAAGACTTGAATAGTCCTAAATATTTTACATGAATTACTTCTATTATAAGCATTAAATAATGTTGGAATTCCATTAGGTTTGCATATGAGATCGAGGAGAGAAATAGAATATAATTGTAAAACAATTCCACAAAAATGTCACTCTCTTTTTTAAACTTCTACGGTTAATTTGACAACCAAATTGTTCACAACCGCATTTATATCCACTGTGAAATAGGAACAATAAATACTATATAACTCCACTTAATCAAACCTCTAAAATGATTTCTTTTGTCCTTTTTGTTGTGCCAGCAAATATCTGGGCAACAAATATTTTCACCATATAAATTCTACACTGCATTAATTTTGTAGCTCATGACAAGATTATAGCTGATCCCAATAATGACCCAAGCCTCAGACTGACTTCTTGTTAGAGTTTTTTGAAAAGTATATTTCAAAGCAGAAGTAAATGTACCGTTTTCCTCTATGTTGATGAGGCAAAATGAGTAGATGAAACATACATTATCAGTCAAAATTTTACTCTGGTATCTAATAAATCTCTAAAAATATTTCTACCAAGAATGAATTTACACAAGTGTAATATTCACACATTTTTATTTGGTTTGCAATAAGAAACAGCAAGTAAGACATTTTAAATATTTTCAGAATGTAACTATAGGTTTGGAAAGAAAATTGGATAAACAAGGTATAGAGAGCAAAAATTTGTCTGAAAAAGATGAATTAATTAAAACATTAACAGACTGAATTGAGTTTGTGTGTGTTTCCATTTTTTTCAAGTAGTGGCTCAGTAAAAATTATTATAAATACATTTTTAATAGTCATAATATATTATTTTCCACATAATCAGAAGATTTTTTTCTCACTGAATTTCCTTACAGTATTTACCAGATAAGAGTTGTGTAGTTCAATATAGCATCACATAATTTATAGAATTATAATCAAGGGTCTTTATTTCCATTGTCTCTAATGCTTTTTTTAAAAAAAAAATTATTAAGATTGTGTTTACTAGAAAATGCAACTGGTGGTTTTTACAACTTTTTACTTTTTTACTCCTTCACCGAAGATTAATGTATAAATATAATCTTTATAAAGAAAACTATTTGAAGTACTAGTCTCATATGGAAAAAAAATTCATTTCTTGCTGTCTTTCAGTGACAATATTTTAGGTATCTATACTGTTTTATTGGCTATAGCTATGGGTTTGTCCCATTGCATTATTTAGATTATATTTACATTATGTTCTTAACCAATTCTTTACAAAAGAATTAAAGAGCATGATTCAGTTATTTTCTATATGGATAAAGTAGGGCAGAAATAAATAGGTGCAGGAAGATATACAAATCTTCAAGAATAAATATTTGAGTGAGGATTGCCAATCATTATGCCACTGGATTTGACAAGCACCACGAGTTGATGGGAAATACATGTTGATGAGATTTTCCACTATAGCTATAGTATGGAGACTCTTTAAGTGTAGATTAATCTTGAGGCATCTGTTGTAGCCTTACTTGTTTCAAATCCTACCTAAGACTATGTATAGCTCAAATAATTCTGTTTGCTTTCACAACTGGGTTAGATACATGTAGCTTCCTTACCCACTTACGTAAAAGGGAAAATGCACTGCTAACAGCTTATGGGCTGGCCTTGGTTAAGTTTAACAAGAGTTTTATTATATAATTCACTGACTGCTCCAGTGTGAATTGATTTGGGGTATATCTACTATTCAAAATAATCAAGAAAACATCAAATAAAAATATTAACCTAGGAACATAAAGCATATGCAGTTCTAAGTTGAGAGATGTATGAAAGTCTAGCATGAATTCAGTATACACTAGAGAACTAGAAAAATCTGAATAAAAAGTTGTATTGTTTTATGTAGATTATAACAAAAGAATATTAGAAGCCCACTTACTTAGACATTCTGATTCAATTGAATTTACAAACTACGCATTCTGAATTTGACTTGTATTCAATAATAAAACATCATGACCAAGTAACATTTATCCCAGAAATGGAAGGCTCTTTTCCAATCAGAAAACCTAAGGTTTTAATTGACAATGCACAGTCATACAGTTATCTCAAATGATGTAAATTTTTTGATGAATTCAACACTTGTGATTTAAAATATTTACCAAATAAAGATTGGAAGAAAATTTTTTTAACTTGTTAATATTTATAAACAAAAACCAATAGCAAACATATTTATTAGAGATATCAGATGCACTTTTTGGGAGCAAGAAAAGTGTCCACTATTATTGAGATATTTGCATTGGAGCTACTTGCAATTAAAAAAATAAAGAACAATTAAAAAAAAGAAAAGTAAATCATTGTGAGGACTAAAAGAGGAAGGATGCACTGTCCTTATTTGTTAAGAGTAGTTTCTTAATTAGAAAATCAACATAGTAATGAAACAAAAAAATCTGGCAAATTTTCCAAATGAAGCAAGAGGCATATCTCTAACCACCTAGAAAATCCATCTCTAGTAGCATATCTCTAACTACCTAGAAAATTTAAATTGTAAAAATAGACCTTTAAGTGTGAATAAAGACCTTAATATGTAATAATTAACTTAGGCAAGAATAGAGAAGTTTCTTAAAAAAATAAGTTTAGATTCCAATAAAAGCATTATGATTTGAATTCATAGAGGAATATTCCAAAGGCCTAACCTAAGTAAGAAAAGACTTTATGAGAGACATATCCTTCATGGGGAATGGGTATTTATTTATATGGTACCACTCCCCTCTAGCCTTCCTATCTAATCTAAAAGGAGGAGTGGAGGAGGGAAGAGCTATGAACACTTGTTAAGGTTAAATATCCACAACACAGAGGAGTAAAAGACTGATAATTAATCATAAGATTGCAGACTACTTCTCCCCTCCCCTCAGCCCCCCCTAGTGCTTACTCTACTACCACATTAACAATACGCAAGTGTATTTATGAGGGATCCAGCTGAAAGTGTGGCAAGACACATACACTTTTGTCCCTTAGTAGGTGTCAAGAACAGAAAGGTTACTGGAAAATTCTCCAAATATTAGGAAATTAAGTAGCACATCTGTAAATAAAATGGCCTCAGGAGAACTTCACAAATATTGTGAACTAAATGAAACTAAAAATACAATAGGTCTAAATTTGTGGAATACAGTGAAATCAGTATTAGAAGATTTGTAACACTTAAAAATATATTTTGTTAGTGAAAAAATATCTGAAATTAATTACCTAAGACCCATCTTTGGTTAAAAAAGTTAAGCCTAAAGGAAGGAAAAGAAAATGAATAATAAAGGAATGAATAAAAATGAAAACAGAACAACAATAGTGGACATTAATGAAACTAAAAAAGTACCTTTCCAGAGATCACTAAAATTTGTAGATATCTAGTTAGAATAAGAAAAGAAAAAAAAAAGGGGATGATAATAATTAATATTAGAGGTGAAATAGGTCCTGATTACTAATTTCCTGGATATTAGAAGGATAAGAAATGATTACTATAAACAACTCAGCTTAAATCCAAAAATGGATGGAAATGAAAGACATAAATACCAAGTGTTAAAGATATCGAGCAAGTGCAGCTTTCATACCCTGCTAGAAGTACACATCAACACCTGCACTTCAAAAACTGGCTGCATATCCACTCAAGATGAACATAGAAATACCCATGACCACGTAAATACAAGTTAGATATATGGAACATAAATGTATATATTTGTATGCAAATAGATATGTCAAGATTGCACACAGAAACCATACTTTTAAAAGCCTCAAAGTGGAAAGTATGCAAATGTTCATAAGCAATATAATTGACAAATACATTGTAGTGTATTCATAAAATGGAAATGAATGAACTACTTCCTGAAGCAACAGCATAAATGGATCTTGCAACTATTATGTTTAGCAAAAGTTGCCAGACATTTCTATCTCTTTATTATTCAAAACAGGCAGAAGTAATTAATGGTGATAGGAGAATAGAGGTTAGTGTAATTGGATGTAAGTGTAGAAAAGATGATTGGTTGGTAATAAACCATTTTTTAAAAGATATTTATTTATTTGACAGACAGATCACAAGTAGGCAGAGAGGCAGGCAGAGAGAGAGAGAGAGAGAGAGAGAGGGAAGCAAGCTCCCTGCTGAGCACAGAGCCCATGCAGGGCTCAATCCCAGGGCCCTGGGATCATGACCTGAGCTGAAGGCAGAGGCTTTAATCCACTGAGGCTCCCAAGCGCCCCTAAACCATTTTTTTTTGATCTGATGGTATTATATGGAATGTGTGTTTTGTGAAAATTAATCATTCTCTTTATTTAAGATCTGTGCAGTTTTCAACATGTTTATATAAAGTTTATATAAAGTTTAAATAACATGTATATAAAAATCATGCATCCATGATATTAAGTATTAATAATTAGAGTAGCATGATATTCATGAATGTAGAGGCAAAGCTCAATAGAATGGAATGAAAAATTCAGGGCTAGATTTAAACTATTATGGAAATTTAGGGAATCTCAGTCCAATGCAGAAAAGATAGATTATTTCCTGAAGTGTGATGTAACCACAGACTAATCAGTTGGAAGTTTAAATTTGATGAGTAAAGAAATAGGGTAATATCATATTAGAAGAAAAGAAGGAAAAATTCAAACAATTGAAATAGGCAAAGGTAGAATGCTCTGGGGGACAGCACCGATCAAATGATGTGAGGACTGCAAGACCTTTAATTTTGCACTTAGTGGTCAACTTGGATTTTCATTTTGATATGTGTATTTTACTTAATGGAAATAAAAAATTCAAATTGCTTTATGGAAATCATATGGAGACCACATGATATGCAATCATGGAGATAAAGAACACTGGAGAATCACAATTTATATTTTGGAATAAAAATGATTTTTTGGATTATTTGCTTTTATATTTTAGTCTAGATAAATGTCTAAAACCAGACATAGTATAGAGATCTCAGTTCAGGTGTATATTCTTCTCATTTAGTTAATAGCTGTCAGTAGTTGCATTGAGAAAATCTCTGAAGTGTTTCTGGGATTAGTAAGAAAGCAAATGGGAAAATTTAGTTGTCTTTCAGGAGATAAGAAAGATGATGTGCTCCATATTCACCCTCTCTTTTATCAGCCAACATAGTGATATGCAATGTGCTTTGATGAGATCATTCTGTAAAATAAGTGAATATTTAAATAAAGTGACTCTATTAAAGCTTATTCAATTTTAGTGCCACATACTCTAAAAATACATTTTCATAATGTCTCAAGGTAGAATGAATTGCTAGTAAAGTACGTATAGATTATCTGTTGATAAACCATATTTGAAATGGGGCTTGGTATTTTAAAAAATATATATATAATGTCCCTTACTATCACTTAATTCTTTGTTAAGGTTGGTAAAATAATTAGACCTAAAAATATTTTTTCCCATTATATTAAAAAGTAGTCATGTTAGGTGAGGCTATCTTAAAATTCCATTTATTTCTTTGTAACTTGTCCAAATCTATCATAAAAAAATTACTATCAGTAGGCTTTTCCAGTTATCCTGTTTACCTGACTATAGTGCATCCTTAACTTGGCACATTTTGTGGCTATTGTTTTTCCTGTTATTTTTGTTTGTTTATTTTATAATCTTTCAATGTATATTTTATTTTATGCATTTTATTTTTTCAACCTACATTTTAATATCATTTCACTCTCAAGTTTTCTTTTTTTTTTTAATTTATTTATTTGAGAGAGAGAGAGAGAGAGATCACAAGTAGGCAGGGAGGCAGGCAGAGAGAGAGGGGGAAGCAGGCTCCCCACTGAGCAGAGAGCCCGATGCGGGGCTCAATCCCAGGACCCTGAGACTACGACCTGGGCCAAAGGCAGAGGCTCAAGCCACTGAGCCACCCAGGCGCCCCATCACTCTCAAGTTTTCTTAAACATTATACTCTTTGATGACTTTGCAAACCACACATTAGTTGTATTAAATACCCAGTATGAGAGAAGTTAAAATTTAATTATAAGTATGCTACCATACCTGTTTATAAAGTGTGTTTCTCCAGCAAGAATATATCTTACATAATGGGTAAAATATTTCTAAATCCATGTTTTGTAACCTGAAGGTTGCCTAGATCCTAGGCATATAATATTAAAATGATAAGTCATTGATTATTAGAGGATGGATTTATTTCTTTACAGAAAAAAATCCAATGTCATGAGAAATCCATATTTTCCATAGTCACTAATTTTAAAATGTTAATTTTATAAAAAACAATAAATTTATTTTTAATATACTTTCATGTAATATAAGATGGTATTCCAATATTTGTGGAAGAAAGGTAGCAAATTCCTGAATTTCACTGTAGGCTCAAATAAAGTTTGCAACTGTGACCAGTTCTATGATGATTTGCTAAGGTCTTCTGCATTTAAAAGCTAAAACTCGTTGGTTTAAGGTTAAGATGACTAGGGCATAAATTTCCAACAGGGAAAACATGGTTTCAAAGACAAATTTTAAGAGAACAGGTGACTCACAGCACAGAGAACTATCATTATAAATTACACACTTTACTCGGTCCACAACATTTGGGTTTTTCCCTCCTCTTTTTTCCTTTTCCTTTTTTTTTCCCTTTTTAAAAATAAAAAACTTGTAGATTTTCTGGCATGGAAGCTAAAAAGAAAGGATCAGCTATAAAGGAGAATATCTGAGTTATTGGCAAATACTTAGGTTAAAAATGAGGCTAATGTGAAATAGAATTTGCATTCTAGTCATCGGTGTGGTATATAATCATGAACTGTACGCAGTTAAATGAGTCTGTTGTCTGGCTGTAATGAATATCTACATCCATCCTAACAGTTAATGAGGAATAAATGACTTATTATCCATGAATGGCTGTGTCTAAACAGCTCTGCAACAAAAACAGAATATTAAAATGTGTAGCTAAAATAGATCTTAAATGATAATGAACTTACTTAGACTATTAATTAATTTTTAAATCATCATAAGATTCGTTGCTTTAGGATGAAATCAGCACTAGACAAAGTTGAAGCACAATGACAGTTTCAAAGTCTGAATTTTAAATTGGATTTAATGCATATTTTTGTATGTTTGTGTATAGGCAGTTATATACAGTATGTATGTATGTATACATACTTCTATACATATATAACTGTACATATATACATACATACACACATATCTAAACACTAGCACACATTTAAAGGAAAACTGTCCTTTGTGAGTCGTCTTTGCTACTTTAACAATAACAGCACATAACTAAATTTACCTACCCAAAAGCGCACTCGATGTTCACTTGTAATGTATAAATCTAATTTTAAAAATTTTAAATGAACATATGTAATGTATAAATCTAATTTTTAAAATGAGAGAATGCCATATTAGAACTATGTTTTTGTTAAGCCTGAAACTCATGCATAATTTTTGAAATAATGAGGGGATTATTTTTTGTGAAAACTGAGTGTATTTTAGAACATAAGTTTTAAAAAGAACTTACAACTTTATTTTTTGCATAATGGTTCATTATGTTATTTTGCTCAACTAATAAAATAGATTTTTAAAAAAGATATGTTTACTTAGAGAGCGAAAGAGAGAGCGAGCATGGGACGCAGGCAGAGGGAGAGGAGGAAGCAGGGAGGCCAAAGCAGAGCTCCATACCAGGACCCGGAGATCATGACCTGAGCTGAAGGGAGAGGATTAACCAACTGAGCCACGGATGTGCCCCAGCACAGCAACTTCTAAAAAAAGCTAAATTCAGACATTGTCTAAATCACTCCCCAAAAATCAAAAAGCCTATTTACTATTTTATCATCAACTATATGTTGATGTATCCATTCCCTTTATTTTACTCCAACAAGATTCCAACTACCTTTATCTCTACCTAGCTCAGGAAACTGGACTCAGGAAACTTTCAAATGACCAGACAAAACCCACCATCTTGCCTTCCAAATGCATCTCTCTCCCTGAAGACAATGTAATCTATTAAAATAGCATAACTGTGTGTTCCTTCTTCTCCCCCAATCCATTATTTACCATTTGAGTCTTCCCATTGCTTTCTGAGTGGGACCCGGATCCTTTCCTACCTGTTTTGCCTCTTCTACAGTATGCTCTCCTTTGCTCTTTTCATCACTGATACACAGTACTTTTGAGATGTTCTCTTACTGAGCCATGCACCATTTCCTGGGGACCTTTTCGCATCCTGTTATAATCACACTTTATTTTTTTCTCAATCATCAGTTTTCCAGGGAAAATTAGCCTGAACATGCAGATCAGTTAAATCTTTGTTGTATGTGTCCATACATAATCTATGCACCTCTTGAAGAAGTTTCCAGAGTTATGAATTTTATATGTATTTGTAACCAGGAAGCAGGTTTTCAGTAAACTACAGGGCAAATTTATGTAAATTAGAAATTATGACCTGACTCTGTAGAGCATTATGTGGCAATCAGAATGAGCATCAATCAGCCAATTCATGCCACACATAGTAAGTAGTAATACAATAAATTAATGAGTGACATTTGAGCAAGTGTATCTATAGTTAGCAAATTATCTTAGTTTTCTGACACCTTTCTGGAGAGGATAGCAATATTGGAAGATGATCTACCAATATCGGTAATATATACTCCAAATGGTTACTATATTTTAAGAGTAAATGACTGAAATATCATAAATATAGGAAACTGTGCCTTTCAGCAACTGACCATTTCCAAGATTAATTACACTCGGCCACTAAGTTGGCAGAAAACTATATGTTTGAGTTTACTTCAAAGTGATTTCATGCTCTTACTTTGGTCAAGTGTTAATATTTTAAGTATCTCTAATTTGATGCAAATATTACATGGTGTTTGTGGGTAAATTAACACACATTTTGACCCCGCTAAGTGTTAAAATAATGCTAGAAAAACACAAATGACATTTCCCTGTGTTGATACAGTTAATGATCAAGGGAAAAAATGAAGATAAAATTACACATAAAGCAAAGACAAATTTTTATGATTATACGTGAAGGAAAAAATTTGGCCAAAAAGAGGATTAATATTTTGTATATAATGTTTTTTAAAATTATAATTTTTATTACTTATCATGTATTATCATGGTATTTGTTATAGTGGAATGACATATTTGAGCAGTTACATTCTTATTTTAAATCCTCAGATCTGAAAAAGATAAAAAATGCAAATTATTTCAAATAAATTTAAACTTAAAACAGATGTGTAATTCCTTTTTGTATATCGATTTTCCCATAAAATATCCTTGTATATTTATGAAAAATTGAGAAAGAATCTCTGAAACTATTTTTTTAATGAGAGAAATGATTGAAATTTCTAAAAGAGTCTAGCAGATATAATGCATTTAGACACGATTGGGCCAAATGAAAAGTACATGAGATGTTTCTGGGTTAAGCGATGATAGAAAGGTGGAATTAAAAGTATAATTTTAAATTATAATTTGGTTTTCTAAAAAATTTTGGTTTTCTAAACCAAACAACATTAAAAATCAACAGAAATCTAGCCTACTGGATAAAATCTTGCCAATTACCAAGGTACCCAATTCTTCCCCAGATCTACCTTGATATTTTTATATGCTGTTACCATCTTGTCTTACCCTAGTATGTTTCAGCCACCTAACACATATGTGATGGGCACCATTGTTAGATATCTTGAAAAAGTTGGTGTTTCATAGACTCCTCCTTCTTTTCTCACTTTTCCAGCTGAATTATTACCTTCTCTTTACACATAGGCTTCTTTGGAAGCTACAGGCTTAGAACTATCGTCCAATATATGTTAAAACATGTAATTTTAAAAAGAGAGATGTTAACTAACTAGAAATTAAATAAAAACTTGAACAAAATAAAATTAAAAGAAAATATGTTGGATTTTTTTTCTTTATAAATAATTGTGATATAAAAAGAAAGAGATATGGACTGAAGAAATTTATAATGTTAAATTTGATCAGAATGAGAAGAAAACCTAACTAAGTCTAAAGACCACTTGATCCATACACATCCATGAAATTTCTTGCTGACAAACTTCATTTGATCATATGCTTTTTATGAAATGTACTCTTAAATCTTGGTTAGCGCCATCACTTAAATAACATTTTGTGCCTGGCGAAAAGAAGTGAAAATTTAAATAAGTCAATATATTTGTATTACTTAGAAAAATGCAGAGGAACGTAGAAGCCAAAAATGATTTCGTGTGTGTGTGGATTTTAATCAGTTATTCTATCCCTTTTCTAAAAATCATGATTACCTTTGTTTGATTTTTAATTTCTATTTAATATCTCTTTTTAAAATTATTTATTTATTCATGAGAGATAGAGAGGAGGCAGAGGGAGCTCCTCAAGGAGCCCAATGCAGACTTGATCCCAAAACCCTGGGATCATGACCTAAACAGAAGGCAGACGCTTAACCGACTGAGCCACAAAGGCACCTCTGTGTTTGCTTTTGAAAATTTTACTTTAATAAAAATCTAAAGCTTATTGCAACTCTATAAGAGAGAGATTTTTAAATAAAGTCTTTTTGTTCCAGGAAAACTGATTATCATTGCAACATGGGAATTGTGTCTGCTGTTATCCCACCTCCTAGATGTTTTTATTTGGCACCTACTTCCTTTCTGATGTCACACTAAAGATTATATCTAGCAAATTTTTATTTCAATATAGGTTTATTTCTAAAGAAGAGTCCCCAGAATGAATGTAAAAGAAAACTGGAAAAAATGGTTCTCTCCAATTTGTGTACAACAAATAACTCTACCAGAAGTGGATTCAGCTGTGATGAATCTTTTGGAATTGTTTTCTTGACAGCTACATCAAGAAGATTAGTATCTCCCGTATTCCTTTTCTAACTTCTTGAGGAACCAATTCTGTCTTTGAAGATCAGGATAGTAGGGATGCATGGCTAGGAGATTTACATTAAAATGTAAATATGGTAGGGTCTTATCTCTCCAGTCCTATTTATTTTTATGCCATGTCTGCCCTCTTTTCTCTCCTCTTTTCCCCTACTTATCATACTATGTCAAAATACAGAGAATGGACACTGTTTAGAGAGCTTCCAGGTTAGTAAACACATGGAGATCTGGGGGACAGTAGGGTGCCTGGTAAGTCATGGAAGCCCTTGCCCTCTACAGCTCTTCATCTGGCTGATTTGCATCCTTTATTATATCCTTTAGTATATTGGTAAATGTACAGCAAAGAAACAAGAAGGAAACAAAGAAACAAAAAGTACACAGAGAATGACCTGCAGTTTCTTTAAAACCTCACATGGTTCCACCGCTTATTCCTTAAATTATGTTTATTCCCCTTTCCGGGAAGTATTTTTATCCCCAAATTGGTGCACCCTGTGTTCACCTTGTTTTTTTATAAGACAATGATTGATTTATTCTCAAAATATCAGTGATATAAATTTTAGCATTATTTATTTACCCAGTTTGAAGAATAATAAAATTTATGTTGAAAAATAAAAGATCCAACACTTCACATCCCATCTTTGTTAAATAACTCAACATTATTTGGAGTAAGGAATTTATGTTGGCGTGAAAACTTCTCCAAATCTAAAAAGGTATCAATGAAGTTTGTACTTAGAAACATTCTCCTTAATTGCTCCTCCACAATCTCTTTGTCCAGGGCTTTCTCTACATTGTCTTGCCTTCTATGTCTTGCACATGACATTTTCAAAACAGAGACTATATATTTGCTATTTACAGCAAGAAGGAAAAAAGGCATAATGATCCCAGATTATCAAACACTGTGTATCACAGGAAAAATTCCTGCTCAACTGCAGAAGGGGAATAAACTTTGGAAACCTAATGTGTGCAATTAATCTACTATCTGAAAAGCAATTAATCCAGCAAGGTTGTAGCAAAGATGGCTACAAACCAGCGCAGATAGACATAAACATTGAGCAAATCAGGTGTAAGTTAAATAAAGATCTAAGATTCTTTTACTGAAAATGCAATAGATCCTCCCTTAAAAAGAGTAAAAAATTATTCTAAAGGTTGTCTCTGTATTAGGAAAATAACCAGGAAGAAATATTATATTCTATTGTTAAAGAGAGTCTTCTTACATAAAATACTCTTGTTAAAATGGATGATTTTATCAGCCAACCTATAAGGAAGAACATCATGGTAAAAACTATCTGTACGAACAGTGGTGTTTTTAATATATATTGAAAGCAATTTTCATCCTCTAATATACAAAGTTATTTTAAGGGTAAAGACTTCTGTGGTTCCTCAACTAAATTAAAGATTGTATAGAATTGGCAGTCATATATAAAAACCCAGATTTTATAAAAACGAAAAAAATATATATTTATGTGGAAAAACACATCATCCAAAATGTCCATGTATATCATTATTGGAATAGTTATGAACTTTTTTAAGTATCAGGGAGAAAAGTAGTACAATTGAGTTAAAATTTGTTTAAATTAATTTGGAAGATTAATATATATATTTATTATATGAGAACAATGTCATAAAATCCAATAGGGCTAATTCACAACAGACATTGATCTAGGTGCATACTTACCGTTATAGAGAAATCTCTTCTAACCTCTTTTTGTCTTTTTGCTGTCAGTTACCATCAATCAGTTAAGCCTTTTAAAGCAAACTACAAGAGAAATCTTAGGTCACCTTTATTTTTTTGCTTTTCAAAAGAAGTATATAAAAAAGGACATGTGCTTCTATTGAATGACTGAGTGTCCTGTATATTAAATATATCTTTTAAATATGCTAGACACTTTCACTGGCTGGCATATCTTAACAGTTTGAGAAGGTATGTGAAACTAATTTTATTCTTTTTTCATTAGAAAGCTGACATCAGTGCCTCAGGGACTGAATTTGTCATGAAAAAAATTTTCTGAAATTAGAAAAAATAAATCTGAGTGTCTGGAAATGAACACTCACCTTGATTAAAATAAAAAGAATACAACAGCTTTCACTTTCAATCTTTCTTTACTAGAAAAACAGTTTTCACTTAGTGGTTTCAAACTCACCTGAGTAATGCATAAAAGACTATTTTGAATCAGTTCAGTTCAACTAAGAGTTCCCAAGCATAATTTATAAAAGTACTAGATTCAGACTAAAATTGAAGAGCAGATGGTGGCAATAGAATAGCCAATTATTTTTAAAGGTGAGTTTTAAAAATAATAGCATGCTTTTATTTTCATATAAAATAAAGCAGGATGAACACATTAATTCAATTTTAATACTCTTTAACTTATAAAATTAAAAAAAACTTATAGTATGTCTAACACAGAAGCATCATTTTTGAGCAAATAAGCTAAAATCAAATGTTGATTGCTCAAAATGAAATGATGGCAAAGGAAATGAAATAAAGTAACTCCATTGTGTCTATTTTAAAATTACACACATTTAATGTTTATTGTTATTAATGGCATTAATCCCACATTATAATTAATGACTACTAACTATAAATATAAACCTCACACCACCATTAATATTTTTCTTAATTCAGTGAGAAGAGTAATGAATCATTTATGCTCAATTACTCTTTTTTTAAACAGCTTTATTAAGGAATAATTATAAGGTGTGATGAAAGGCCACATATATTTAATGTATACAACTTGATGAGTTGAGACATATGCATTACCCTTTTGATACCATGCTCTTTTACTCTTAAGGACTCTATATACAAGCTATATATGAGTTGATAAGCATAAATTGAGCATTATAAATTTCTCTACATGTAACAAATAACCAAAACATGGAAATATCTTACATTGAAAGCAACCTACAAGTTTTTCCAATAGTCATTGAAAATCTATAGAGCATTAGAATAATAATTTATCCCAGGGAAGTGAGATGTCTTCTGTAGGTTTTGGCTTCCGCAATAGATATACAATTTGATAGAACCAAATCTTTTTGGTTATCATGTAATTCTCTAATTTTACATTTAAAAAATTAAGTTTAAATGAACATGTTTAGGATAAGAAGCTGGATAAAACTGCATAAAAGATAACTGACGATTGAGGAACGTTTATTTCTACCCCATGTTCATGACTTGACACATGTATTGCTATATGTGGTTATGAAACAAATGCAAACCTCGGAACAAATTATATTTTGTTTTCCTGTTGGAATCAGGATAAAAAGTAGATATGTTTAGTCATAGAGAAGTAAATAATGATATACTTCTTGTATACTTAAGTTTGTAGCTGAAATAAATTCCTGCTACTTTCACATAGGATTTAAATAAGTAAAAACACTGCATATCCTATAAGTAGACAAGCTTTATTTTCAAAGTAAATATAATTCACATACCACTAATGAAAAACTGATCACCTGAATTTCATTAATGGATTAAACTAATAACTTTCTTTATATATGAATGAAAGTAAGAATCATGGACTGTGATTTTATATTCATGTGGATGCTTAAAAACCCATATTGGATTTTCAGGGCTGGGTACTTGCCTCTGATCTGGAAATTTTCTCACTCTGAAGTCATCTGTGGATTTATTTTCTAAACTACAGTAGTCCCCAGGTTCCTGGGTATCATGAGAATTAATTCAAGCAAATTATCTCCAAAAATGGTTTTGAGCTGAAGTCAATTTTAGAGCCCTCCAAGAAAAAGGTGGATAAAAGGATGTGGCCCTTGCCTGTCCGTGATATTACCATTAATGCATTAAATAGCACTGAAAATGACAGAGTGGGCAAATGATAAACAGGATCAAAATTAGTAGCTCAGAATCAAAACATACTTTCTATTTTGTTTTATACTTAGCATAGATGGGAGAATTAAATATCCATGTCTACAGACATATAAAGGTATATTAATAGTCTTATTATACTTTTCATAAGTGAAGTTAACACTATCAAACCTATATTTTAAAATGGCAATTAATGGTATGATTCACATATTGTCAAATAGATAGTTAATAATAAAATGATGACTAATTTTCATACTTTTATGATTTCATATAAGTAATCATTGGTGAGTTTTTTTTCTCAGAGTTCAATATTTCTGACATAACTTTCCTTGTTGAAATGATAATCATATGGTCATAATGCATTTGTTTTTGGGTCTACTGAACTTTATTTCATAGTAACATTGCTGCCTTTCTTTTACTTATGTTCAATCATATTTAGTCTATATTCAAATTTTTAAAATATACTACTATATAGTACTAATCTGACTTGTTAGATAATCAACATAATAGTAAAGTTTTACTTTGTGTGAAAAAATATTTGTTTAAATATCTAAACATGATACCATCAAGAACTTCATTTTAGAAACAATGGGAGTGAATCACAAAGAAATAAAATAATCCATAAATGCAGAAGGACATACTGTGAGAAAGATGGAACAAGAATTCAGATTTCTAAATTCCTTTTTTTTTTTTAGATTTTATTTATTCATTTAAGTGAGACAGAGACAGAGAGCACAAGCATGGGGAGAGGCAGAGGGAAAGAGAGCAGACTCCCTAGTGAGCTGGGAGCCTGATGCGGGGCTATGATCCTCGGACCTAGAGATACAACCTGAGTCAAAGTCAGTTGCTTAATGATCTGAGCCACTCAGGCGCCCCAGAGCTTTCTAAATTCTTTATATGCTATCTACTAAGTCTTATGTGCCAGTACAGTCACAAAGACACATCATCATCACACATTAGCTCTACGCATGATGTCACTGCATTATGACTACTTACCAACATTATTTAAAAATGGGCATTTTCCTCCAGAGCACTTACTTATTTATTCATTTTTCTTTTCCAAGCTTTAATATAAATTCCAGTTAACATACATACAGTGAAATATTTGTTTCAGGCAGAGTGAGTGCATATCTATAATTGATTTAAAACTGACTACTTCTGTTATTGCTTATTTAAGGTATAATCATTTATAAGCTGCATAAACCCCAAAACTACATCCGTCCAAAATTTTTAGATAGTTTGCTTATGGCTGTAAGTCAAAGATAGCTATTGAATGAATGAATTAGCAAGCGACAGTATGAGGAAAAGCAATATGGACCTCTACATGTCTTCTCCATTTGCATTTTGTCACTCTACACCTTCCTGCCTAAGTTCCACCAGTAATACACTTCTTCTCCTTTTTCTTTGACATTAAAAAATAATGTCTAATGTGGAAAACCCAAAAGACTCCACTCCAAAACTGCTAGAACTTGTACAGGAATTCAGTAAAGTGTCAGGATATAAAATCAATGCACAGAAATCAGTTGCATTTCTCTACACCAACAACAAGACAGAAGAAAGAGAAATTAAGGAGTCAATCCCATTTACAATTGCACCCAAAACTGTAAGATACCTAGGAATAAACCTAACCAAAGAGACTAAGAATCTATACACAGAAAACTATAAAGTACTCATGAAAGAAATTGAGGAAGACACAAAGAAATGGAAAAATGTTCCATGCTCCTGGATTGGAAGAATAAATATTGTGAAATGTCTATGCTACCTAAAGCAATCTACACATTTAATGCAATTCCTATCAAAGTACCATCTATTTTTTTCAAAGAAATGGAACAAATAATCCTAAAATTTATATGGAACCAGAAAAGACCTCGAATAGCCAAAGCAATATTGAAAAAGAAAGCCAAAGTCGGTGGCATCACAATTCCGGACTTCAAGCTCTATTACAAAGCTGTCATCATCAAGACAGCATGGTACTGGCACAAAAACAGACACATAGATCAATGGAACAGAATAGAGAGCCCAGAAATAGACCCTCAACTCTATGGTCAACTAATCTTCGACAAAGCAGGAAAGAATATCCAATGGAAAAAAGACAGCCTCTTCAACAAATGGTGTTGGGAAAATTGGACAGCCACATGCAGAAAAATGAAATTGGATCATTTCCTTACACCACACACGAAAATAGACTCAAAATGGATGAAGGATCTCAATGTGAGAAAGGAATCCATCAAAATCCTTGAGGAGAACACAGGCAGCAACCTCTTCGACCTCAGCCGCAGCAACATCTTCCTAGGAACATCGCCAAAGGCAAGGGAAGCAAGGGCAAAAATGAACTATTGGGATTTTATCAAGATCAAAAGCTTTTGCACAGCAAAGGAAACAGTTAACAAAACCAAAAGACAACTGACAGAATGGGAGAAGATATTTGCAAATGACATATCGGATAAAGGGCTAGTGTCCAAAATCTATAAAGAACTTAGCAAACTCAACACCCAAAGAACAAATAATCCAATCAAGAAATGGGCAGAAGACATGAACAGACATTTCTGCAAAGAAGACATCCAGATGGCCAACAGACACATGAAAAAGTGCTCCACATCACTCGGCATCAGGGAAATACAAATCAAAACCACAATGAGATACCACCTCACACCAGTCAGAATGGCTAAAATTAACAAGTCAGGAAATGACAGATGCTGGCGAGGATGCGGAGAAAGGGGAACCCTCCTACACTGTTGGTGGGAATGCAAGCTGGTGCAACCACTCTGGAAAACAGCATGGAGGTTCCTCAAAATGTTGAAAATAGAACTACCCTATGACCCAGCAATTGCACTGCTGGGTATTTACCCTAAAGATACAAACGTAGTGATTCGAAGGGGCACATGCACCCTAATGTTTATAACAGCAATGTCTACAATAGCCAAACTATGGAAAGAACCTAGATGTCCATCAACAGACGAACGGATAAAGAAGATGTGGTATATATACACAATGGAATACTATGCAGCCATCAAAAGAAATGAAATCTTGCCATTTGCGACGACGTGGATGGAACTAGAGGGTATCATGCTTAGCGAAATAAGTCAATCGGAGAAAGACAACTGTCATATGATCTCCCTGATATGAGGGAGAGGAGATGCAACATGGGGGGTTAAGGGGGTAGGAGAAGAGTAAATGAAAGAAGATGGGATTGGGAGGGAGACAAACCATAAGTGACTCTTAATCTCACAAAACAAACTGAGGGTTAATGGGGGGAGGGTGTTGGGGAGGTGGGATTATGGACATTGGGGAGGGTATGTGCTATGGTGAGTGCTGTGAAGTGTGTAAACCTGGCGATTTACAGACCTGTACCCCTGGGGATAAAAATATATTATATGTTTATAAAAAATAAAATTAATAAATAAATAAATATATAAATAAATAAACTTCCAAAGGATAAAAAAAAATAATAATGTCTATTTAGGGAGGAGTTTACACAGGTCACTAAGAACTTATGTTCATTAATCTATATATTTTATCTGCTTTGGAAATGTTTTATACATGGATTTCTCTTTTAACTAAAATATTTTGTTTGTATGTATCTCAAGTTTTTCTCTAATCAAATTCAAATTTGTAAATTGTAAATGGCCAGATTTCACTCTGGTCGCTGAGTAATATGTGTTTATACCACTTCTTTATCTGTTCATCAGTCAATGGACATTTGGACTCTTTCTACAGTTTGGCTATTGTTGATAATGCTGCTATAAACATCAGGGTTTATGTGCCCCTTTGAATCAGTATTTTTGTATTCTCTGGGTAAATAGTACCACAACTGCTGGATCACCTTAGATTCAGGGTGCTTCTATTTTTAACTCTTTGAGGACACTTCATACTGTTTTTCAGAGTGGCTGCTCCAATTTGCATTCCCACCACAGTGTTAAGAGGATTCCCCTTTCTCTGTATCCTTGCCAACATCTGTTGTTTCCTGTGTTAATTTTGGCCATTCTGATTGGTGTGAGGTGGTATCTCATTGTGGTTTTGATTTGTATTTCATTGATGATGAGTGATATGGAGTATCTTTTCATGTGTCTATTGGCCTTCTGTATATCTTTGTAAAAATATCTATTCATGTCTTCTCCCCATTTCTTAACTGGATTATTTGTGTTTTGGGTGGTGAGTTTGATAAGTTCTTTATAGATTTTGGATACTAACCCTTTATCAGGTATGTCATTTGCAAATATCTTCACCCATTCCCAAGGTTGCCTTTTAGGCTTGTTGATTGTTTTCTTCACTGCGCAGAAGCCTTTTGTCTTGATAAAGACCCAATAGTTCATTTTTGCTTTTGTTTCCCTTGCCATAGGAGATGTATCCAGTAAGAAGCTGCTCCAGTGGATATCAAAGATGCTGCTGCATGTTTTCTCCTCTAGAATTTTGATGAATTCTGGTCTCACATTTAGGTCTTTAACCCATTTTGAATTTATTTTTGTGTATCGCATAAGAAAGCAGTCCAGCTTCATTCTTCTGCATGTGGCTGTTCGATTTTCTTAACACCAATTGTTGACAAGACTGTCTTTTTCCTATTGGATATTCCTGATTTGTCAGAGATTAGTTGATCATATAATTGTGGGTCCATTTCTGGGTATTCTATTCTGTTCCATGATTGATGTGTCTGTTTTTGTGCTAGTACTATACGTCTTGATGACTACAGCTTTGTAATTCAGCTTAAAGTTCAGAATTGTGATGCCTCCAGCTTCACTTTTCTTTTTCAAAATCACTTTGGCTATTTAGGGTTTTTGTGGTTCCATACACATTTAAGGATTATTTCCTTTAACTCTGAAAAATGCTTGTGTTATTTTGATAGGGATTACACTGAATATGTAGATTGCTTTTGGCAGTATAGACATTTTAACCATATTTGTTCTTCTAACCCATCAGCATGGGATGTTTTTCCATTTCTTAGTGTCCTCTTCAGTTTCTTTAATAAGCATTCTACAGTTTTCAGAGTGTAGATCTTATACCTCTTTGGTTAAATTTTTTTTCCCCACGTATCTTCTGTTTTTTAGTGCAATTGTAAATGGGATTGATTCCTTGATTTTCTGCTGTTTCATTATCTGTTTATAGAAATGCAACATATTTCTGTACCTTTGTTCTATATCCTATAATTTTACTGAATTCATGTATTATTACTTTTAGGAATTTTTTGGTGGAGTCTTTTGGTTTTCCTACACAGAGTATCATGTTGTTTGAAAATAGCAAAACTTTGACTTCTTTGCTGATTTGGATGCCTTTTATTTCTTTTTGTTATCTGATTGCTGATGCTAAGATGAGAAGACATATTTATAAAACATATTTTACACTGGAAATAATGTTGGTTCTGAAAATGTTGAGTAGATGGCATCATTTCAACTTAATGTGCATTATGTTAACCACTTAACATTAAATATTTGATAATTGTATTATTTAGATGTTCCTTCTTTTCTTTTCTTTTCGTGTTTTTTTTGTTCAAGTAATCTCCACACCCAGTGTGGGGCTGGAACTCATGACTTCAAGATCAGAAGTCACATACCCCACTGATTAAGCTGGTCAGGTGCTCCAAAATATTTTTAATTTTCAACACATAATACCCTTACTGATTTTCTTGTAGTTAAACATTAAGAATCTTATCTGTTATCCTGAAAAGATTTGTGTTGAACATCAATAGTTGAAAAAGTTATTTCAAAAAAACAATTTTATCACAAAATGGTCAAGGACATATATTAAACTCCAAATTATGGAAAAACTATTTTACAAAAAATGTAAAATTAGTTGGTAAAAATCATTAAAATCAAATCTGAGTAGCTGACCTCAAATAGTGTATAGTTTATTTTCTTTACTAACACTTTGAGCTTGCTATTTATACATATGTATACAAGAATATGGTACTTTATTTTAATTTGCCCACTGGGTGGTCATAAAACAAAAACCAACAGAAAGACATTTCATTATATTCAATTGAGCATCAAATTCCCCACTGACTAATAACAATTCAAACTGAATCATATTCAACAGCAAGAATACTAATAAAACAAAATGTTTCAATCACTGATAACACACATTTATTTGTCAGTAAAATAATTTTAGAATATTTGACTTGTGGATTGTTTATGCTCTTGGTTCTAATATTGCTCTCTGGTAAGATAAAGATCATGTAAAATTACATTTTATTTATTACTGCATTTAATACAACTTGATAAGCTGTAAATAAAACTGAAATGCACATATTTGCATAAGTCTTGTATCTAATACAATGTGTAAAATCCAGTGCAAATAATTGACATATCTAATTAATTTTAAGTAGACTTAATCAGTGTTTCCTTACATACACATAGTTTTGAGTGGGAAAAACACCATTCCTTGTTCAATCAAACTACTGGTTTTTTATTTATTTAATTTATATGTACAACTTTTATTTTGGAATAATATTAGATTTATATTTTAAAACCTCAGTAGACATCATTGATCGTGCTTGGTTATTTTACTAATACTAGGTGTTTGGTGATTATATTTTGAATTTTTTAGAATACATTTAAATTTTTCCTTTGAATGATAGCAGAACAATGTTTCTGTCCTCATACCCTAAACCTGTTACTTTACACGACAAAATGGATTTTGCAGATGTGATTAAATCAAGGATCTTAAGATGGGAAAGTTATACTGGATTGTAAGGAGAAGGCAGGAAGATCAATCAGTAACCATGAAAGGAGAGTTTGGAGTCATGAGCTCTGAAGATGAAGAAGGGAGTTATAAGTCAAAGAATTCAGGTAGCCTCCAAAGGTTGGAAAAGGGAAAGAAATGAATTATTTCCTAGAGCTTTCTGAGAAAAATGCAGCCCTGATGATGCTTTTTAGATATATGAAGTCCATAATTCTAAGATAATAAATTTGTATTATTTCAAGGCACTAAGTTTGTGATCACTTGTTATAGCAGCAATAGGAAACTAATACAACATCCTCACTGATGGTGTCCTCGTTGAGTATGTTTGGAATTTTTGCCTCTTAAATTAACTACAAATCCTGTTGCCCCTGCTTTTCTCTAAGATGAAAGTATTAATACTACCTTCCCTTCACTCCTTTCTCTGGTGTTCCTTTATGGTCTTGGCATTAAATATCTCCACTATGTCTTGTTGCCTACTTCTTGCCACATTAGAAATCTTAATTATTTTCACACATATAATTTTTTTTTTTTGCCTTATAACCAGAATAATTTTCTGGTTTTTTTTTTTTGTTTGTTTGTTTGTTTTTTTCTTTTAGGAAGATTTTCTAATTTTCTTACCCTCATTAAATTTTATTAATTATTTAAGATCCATCTCAGTAGTCCAAGCAATTTCTCTTTATGGGCATGATAGCTTTCCTTTGGGGTCCATGGACTTTTTAGGTCCTGGTACAATGTCTGACTCACAGTAGATACATAATACATCCTTTTATTGTTTTAAAAAATTTTTATACTAAAAAAGTAACTTAAATTCAGTTAATTAGCATATAAAGTATTATTAGTTTCAGAGGTAGAGGTTAGTGATTCATCAGTTTTACATAATATCCAGTGCTCATTACATCATGTGCCCTTCTTAATGTTCATCATCCAGTAACCCCATTCTCTCCATTCTCCCCTTCAGCAACCTGCAGTTTGTTTCCTGTGATTAAGAGTCTTTTATGGTTTGTCTTCCTCTCTGATATTTTCTTGTTCTATTTTTTCCTTTCTCCCTCCAATATCCTCTTTTCTTTAATTCCATATATGAGTGAGATTGTATGGTAATTGTCTTTCTCTGACTTATTTTCCTTAGCATAATACTTCTGGAAGATTATGTCCATCCATGTCATAGTCAATGACAAGATTTCATTGTGGGTTTTTTTGGTGGCTGAGTACTATTCCACTGTGTGTATGTGTGTGTGTGTGTGTGTGTGTGTGTACATATGTGTGTGTGTGTGTGTGTATACACACACATATATATACACACATATAGATGAACATCTTCTTTATCCATTCATGTGGCAATTTTCCATAGTTTGACTATTGTGGACATTGCTGCTATAAACATTGGAGTGCAGGTACCCTTTGGATTTTTGGATCATTACATTTGTATCTTTAAGGTAAATCCCTAGTAGTTCAATTGCTGGGTCCTAAGATAGTTCTATTTTTAACATTTTGAGGAACCTCCATACTGTTTTCCCGAGTAGCTGAGGCAGCCTGCATTCCTACCAATAGTGTAAGAGGGTTTCCCTTTCTCCACATCCCTGCCAACATTTGGTGTTTCCTGTCTTGTTACTCTTAGCCACTTTGGTGGTGAGATGTTATCTCATTGTGGTTTTGATTTGTATTTCTCTGATGCCATGTGATGTGGAACATTTTTTCATGTGTCTGTTGGCCATTTGAAAGTCTTCTTTGGATAAATGTCTGTTCATGTCTTCTGCCCATTTTTTCATTGGATTATTTGTTCTTTGGGTGTGAGTTCAATAAGTTCTTTATAGATCTTGGATATTAACCCTTTATCAGATATATCATTTGCAAATATCTTCTCCCATTCTGTTGGTTGTCTTTTGGTTTTGTCAACTCTTTGCTGTGCAAAAGCTTTTTATCTTGATGAAGCCCCAATAGTTCAGTTTTGCATTTGCTTCTGTTCCTTTTGAAATGTGTCTAGAAAGAAGTTGCTGTGGCCAAGGTTGAAGAGGTTGTTGCCTGTGTTCTCTCAGATTTTGATGGATTCCTGTCTAATATTTAGGGCTTTCATCCATTTTGAGTTTATCTTGGTGTATGGTGTAAGGAAACGGTCCAGTTTCATTCTTCTGCATGTGGCTGTCCAATTTTCCCAGCAAAATTTTGAAGAGACTGTCTTTTTTCCATTAGGTATTCTTTCCTGCTTTATTGAAGATTAGTTGACCATAGAGTTGAAGATCCATTTCTGGGTTCTCTATTCTGTTCCATCAATCCATGTGTCTGTTTTATGTGTCAGTACCATGCTGTCTTGATGATTACAGCTTTGTAATACATCTTGAAGTCTGGAATTATGATGCCACAAGTTTTGGTTTTCTTTTTCAACATTGCTTTGGCTATTTGGGGTCTTTTCTGGTTCTATACAAATTTTGGGATTATTTGTTCCAGCTTTTTGAAAAAAGTTGATGATATTTGACAGGAAATGCATGGAATGTATAGATTGCTGTAGGTAGCATAAACATTTAACAATATTTGTTCTTCCAATCTATCAGCAGGGAGTGTTTTTCCATTTCCTTGTGTCTTCCTTAATTTCTTTCATGAGTGTGCCATGGTTTTCTGAGTACAGATCCTTTGCTTCTTTGTTTTTTTTTTAAATGTGAATTAAAATTCTTTTGAAGTTAAAAGAATTAGACATATATAAAATAGTAAGGAATGAGGGCACCTGGGTGGCTCAGTGGTTGGGGCCTCTGCCTTCGGCTGCTGACACATGTCAAAGCATATATGCAACACCACTGGACCTCATACTAGTTCTGCAGAAGAATCATCCAGGGAGCTGTTAAAAAACAGGTAATGATCTCAGGGTCCTGGGATCGAGTCCCGCATCGGGCTCTCTGCTCAGCAGGGAGCCTGCCTCCTCCTCCTGTCTCTCTCTGCCTGCCTCTCTGCCTACTTGTGATCTGTCTGTCAAATGAATTAAAAAAAAAAAATCTTTAAAATAGTAAGGAATGGAATTTTCTCTCTTTACACAATAAATATATTTCTAAAAATGTTGTAGTATAAGTACTTTTAAAGTATCATGCTGGCAGCTAATCAGAATAATAATGTGGGCATATCTGTTCAAATACTATCTGACATGTTCTGGAACACTTTATACACTTACCTACCAACCATGTGTAGGATCAAAATTATCTCCCTAAAAATAAGATAATATTTGCCATTTCTTTCTCATTTTCTAAAGAGTGTATAGTGGAGTTTACTAGTGGCTACATGATGTCAATATCCCAATAGATTAAATAAGGAAGGAGATATCAGAATCCAGCTGTCTTCTAATTGTCAGTCATTAAGGAGATAAGAAAAAAATATAAAATGAGCCTACTTTCCTCATTATTTTTATTGGATTGTAAATTACAGTTATTTTTCTTAAAATGTTATTTTGTTAGCATGCAATGGGTTTAATACAGCAATTTTAAACTGAACAAATTGCTTTAAGTTTTCTCAGTTTTAATTTCTAATACAGTAAACACTGATCTATAGAATTCATCTAAATGAAAACATTTTTGGATTCTCAATAATTTTTAAGAATTCAAAAGACTCTTGAGACCAAAAAGTTTGAGAACTGCTGACACATGTCAAAGCATATATGCAACACCACTGGACCTCATACTAGTTCTGCAGAAGAATCATCCAGGGAGCTGTTAAAAAACAGTAATGTATAGGCTCCATCCACAAAACTTCTGTGAATCTTTGAAAATATTTATGTTCAATTATATACTTCTTATTTGTATAAGTTAAATGTGCTCAGTGGTGCTTCTCACTGCATAAATATAGTGAAAGTAGATAAAAATAAATTCAGTGTGTATATTTCATTTTATTCAAATCATGCCAAAAATGTTTGCAGAACTTTTGAAAATATAAAATGTAGGGTAGAAGGATTGGCAAGAAAAACTGAATGTTGAAGAGAATGCATAGTTTAAACCATGATACTGAGCAAAAATAACAACAAAAGTGACAAGAAAGGTAGATGAAATAGAGAATCAATTCTGCATTCAGCACCTGAGGATAATTGAAATCACTGAGACTGAGTAATGACTTGACACAGTTTTTATGGGTAATGGTTGATAGATTGAATACATTTGAACAAGCTTGAGGATTTTCCCTCTGGTAATATCTGCAATGTCTCTAAAATGGAAAAATCCTGAAGTTGCATCATCCATATTGTTATCTGAAGACTCAGTCCACTTGAAAATAAAGTGTGGAATTCAGCTTTAAAGATTGAGTCTTATATGGAGAATTAAAACACTAACAAGTAGGAGATATAGCCAGAATAGTTATATACTTTAAGTATTTATTATATTATATATATTATATATCATTTCTACATTCAGTGTATATCTACTAATGTCTATTAATATTTATTATAGTATATATAATATATCCAGTTATTAGTACCTACATATTAATTGCCTTTTTAGTACCCACTGGTAATATTTATACTTGAGATACACTCACATTCCTCTTCATAAAAGAGAGTAAAATAGGCTTTTTTTTTTTTAAGATTTTATTTATTTATTTGACGGGCAGAGATCACAAGCAGGCAGAGAGGCAGGCAGAGAGAGAGAGGAAGGGAAGCAGGCTCCCCACTGAGCAGACAGCCTGATGCGGGGCTTGATCCCAAGACCCTGGGACCATAACCTGAGCCGAAGGCAGAGGCTTTAACCCACTGAGCCACCCAGGCGCCCCAGTAAAATAGGCTTTTAAAATAATATTTTGCTAAAAATTATTCTTTGAATATCAAGTAATATAGTGCCCCCTCAACTTGGCAAAGTTTAATTGCAGATGTTAATAAAAATAAAAGAACTGTAAAACTTTTATATCTCTTATTATTTTACTAGATTAACTTCACACCATGAAGAATATCTTAAAATCTAGTTATATCAGACACATGAAAAAATGTTCATCATCACTAGCCATCAGGGAGATTCAAATTAAAACCACATTGAGATACCACCATATACCAGTTAGAATGGCCAAAATTAGCAAGACAGGAAACAACGTGTGTTGGAGAGGATGTGGAGAAAGGGGAACCCTCTTACACTGTTGATGGGAATGCAAGTTGGTGCGGCCACTTTGGAGAACAGTGTGGAGATTCCTTAAGAAATTAAAAATAGAGCTTCCCTATGACTCTGCAATTGCACTACTGGGTATTTACCCCAAAGATACAGATGTAGTGAAAAGAAGGGCCATCTGTACCCCAATGTTTATAGCAGCAATGGCCACGGTCGTCAAACTGTGGAAAGAACCAAGATGCCCTTCAACAGATGAATGGATAAGGAAGATGTGGTCCATATACACTATGGAGTATTATGCCTCCATCAGAAAGGATGAATACCCAACTTTTGTATCAACATGGATGGGACTGGAAGAGATTACGCTGAGTGAAATAAGTCAAGCAGAGAGAGTCAATTATCATATGGTTTCACTTATTTGTGGAGCATAACAAATAACATGGAGGACATGGGGAGATGGAGAGGAGAAGGGAGTTGAGGGAAATTGGAGGGGGAGATGAACCATGAGAGACTATGGACTCTAAAAAACAATCTGAGGGTTTTGAAGGGGCAGGGGGTGGGAGGCTGGGGGAGCAAGGTGGTGGGTATTATGGAGGGCACGTATTGCATGGAGCACTGGGTGTGGTGCATAAACAATGAATTCTGTTATGCTGAAAAGAAATTGAAAAAAAATCTAGTTATGACTTTTTGTGCCTAGTTTACTATTCACCATCAATGTTGGTATTGTCAGTGCAAATTTATATTCAGATAATGTATATTTTTTTGGTACTGGAATCATGAAAAAATGAACATGAACAATTATTTAAATCACCAGGCTCACCTCTTCATAATAGGGGCACCTTCAATGCAGTTCATCTTTTTTAATAGTCATTTAAAAATTAAGATTATGTTAGACTCATAAAATTACAAAACTAGTATCAAGAGTTCCCGAAAATACTTTATAGAGCTTTCCTATGTGTTACCATTTTACAGAACCATGAAACATTTATCAAATATAAGAAATCATTCTTAATATAATACTACCAACTAAGATACAGAACTTATTTGGGTTCATCATGTTTCCTATTAAAGTCTTTTTTTAAACCACTTTATTGAGGTATAATTGGCATGTGAAAAGATTCAACTGGACGACTTTAGGGAAAGTATACGCCCACAAAACTATCACCATTTTCAGGGACATGGACATATTTATCGCCTCCCAAAGTTTCCCATTATTATTATTATTATTAGTTTGTATGTGATTAGAACATTTAAAGTAATATCTGCCCTCTTAGCAAATTTTATACAATTTGTATACAATTCAGCTCTGTTAACACCAGAGACTATGCTATATAGTAGATTTCCTTGAATTTTCCTGTCCTGCATAACTGAAACTTTGTACCCTTTGACCATTGACTCCCCCACTCCCACCTTCTCCCAGCTACTGGCAGCTACCATTCTATTCTCTACTTCTGTGAATTTGACTACTTTAAATACCTCAGATAAGTGGAATCATACAGTATTTGTCCTTTTGTGACTAGCTTATTTCACTTAGCATGATATCCTCCAGGAAACCTAACAACGACAATGAAACAAGTACTAAGAGCAAATTCTGTGCTTCCTGCTTTAAGTGGCTTTTATCAGTTAGTTTTACTATCCTAGCACTGTTGCTGTGCTTCTTCTCATCGAAGAATCTGATTATTTCCTACCCTTCAGCTTGCTGATACTGTATTTAAACACCCGTAGTTTTTTTTACCTGATCTCCTTTTTTTCTAGCTTTGCTAGAAGAATCTTTAAAAAAAAAAACAAAAAAACTTCAGTTCACGTGAATTTCAGCCCAAAACTCTCCAATATCTTCCAAATTCAAAGTAAATACCAAGTCCTTTGAAAGGCCTGCTATTCTTTCTCATAGGATCTGATCCCTCTTTACACTTACGAACTCACTACAACCTCATTTCTCTCTCCACTCTGGTCTCCCAGGCAGGCATCCCAAGTGTTCCAAAAATACATTAGGCAAACTCTTGCTAGGGCATTTAGAATTGTTATACCTTCTGTCTATAAATCTTTCCCCCGTATAACCACATCAGGTATCAATTCTTTCTTTGGTCATTTGCCAAATGAAACTTTCTTCATGATTCTTAGAATATCTAAAATTGTATCCTCCCTCCATTACCTCTAATATTCAAATGCTTATCCTGTTTGACTTATATTTTATAATCATCCCCAAGTCATATATTATCTTTATTTATTTATTTTATTTATTTATTTAAAGATTTTATTTATTTATTTGACAGAGAGAGATCACAAGTAGGCAGAGAGGTAGGCAGAGAGAGAGGGGGAAGCAGGCTCCCCACTGAGCAGAGAACCTGATGTGGGGCTCGATCCGAGGACCCTGACACCATGACCCGAGCTGAAGGCAGAGGCTTAACCCACTGAGCCACCCAGGTGCCCCAATTATCTTTATTTTTATGTGTATTCCCTAATAGAATATAAGCTTCATAAAGTAAATTTTTTTGGTTTATTGGTTCCTTATGTTATGTGTGGCTCCTAAAACAGTGATCCAGGACTATTTTTAAACTAGATTAATTAAAAATGCATTATAGTTATCACTTCATTATGAATTTAACTTTAAGACAAGAAATAATCTCGTTTATTTAGAGTAACAAAATACATTTTGAATATGTATTAACCTTATTAACTTTATTTTGAACTTTAGCTTATTATTTATTTGTAGACTAGAAAGTAAAGGTGTGCTTCCCTATGCCTTCAATTCCAAAACTAGTTTTTTAATTTACAACAAAACTCAAAAAAACATTTTTTTTTGCCTTCCAAAAAAAGTTACTGTTTTCTCTCTAATTAATCCAGGTGTTTGGTTTAAGTGACTTTCATTAGACCACTAATGGGATAATCTTCAAATTATCATCATCGAACTATTTTTTTTAAGTCCCAAGGTTTTAAAATATTCCATTACAAGCTAAAAGTATATTTGTGTTACTTGCTAAACTTTAAAATATATTTCTATCTTGTTAAAATATTTTAAAAGATACTCATTAACATACTTATTTGTAACATTTTATAGAAAGAAGAATGCTCAGATAATAAATAAAAATGGGCTTTGTGGAGATGCCAAATATTAAAAGGAAACATTACTATAGTGTCTCCACTCTAGCAGAGGATTTGGCAAACTACTGTCCATGGACCAAATCCAGTCTTCCACCTGATTTTTGTTAATAATATTTTACTGGAGCACAGCCTGACTTGTTAGTTTTTGCACTGTCTATGGATGCTTTTGTGTTTTAATAGTAGAGTTGAGTTATTGTAAAAGAGACATATGGTCTACAAAGCTGAAAGTATTGACCCTATCTTTATCTTTGCAGATAAAGTTTGGCAAATGCTATGCTGGTAGAAGATGGGGGTTAAATTGCAAAAAATGAAAAGGAGTAAAACTCTATGACTACCTTGAAATTCATGGAACATTATAGCTGGTGCTCATAAGCCATATTTGCAAATAGACTGAGACTCCCAAGAGAAATCAATATAGAAAAACATCAAAACTGAGAGTTATCATGAATATTGGATTATATAATTTATCAGGAGTGTATCCAAATGTTGTCTCAATGTTGGGATAAACAAATGCAGTAAAAATGGGATTGTAACAGACAAAAATGTAAAGAACTATATCATGTTACATAGCCACTGTTTTGTGTCAAAGTTTGCTATTTCTCAAGGAACATGAAGATATGCTACTTAAATATACCTTCACTGGGCACCTGGGTGGCTCAGTGGGTTAAGCCTCTGCCTTTGGCTCAGGTCATGATCTCAGGGTCTTGGGATGAAGGCCCGCATCAGGCTCTCTGCTCAGCAGGGAGCCTGCTTCCCCTCCTCTCTCTGCCTGCCTCTGCCTACTTGTGATCTCTCTGTCAAATAAATAAAATATTTTTTAAAAAATCCCTTCACCAGCAGCTCCTTATTTTTTCCAAAAGCTTTTTTTACAAAGTAAAATAGTAGTTTACTAGTGCTTAATAAAGAATTTTAGTAGTTTACTAGTGCCTAATAAAGAATTTTATTGAACATTATTTTCATCCTCATTTTTTTTGGCTGTTCTATTTTATTTCATTTCTTTTCAGTGTTCCAGCATTCATTGTTTATGCACCACACCCAGTGCTCCATGCAATACTTGCCCTCCATAATACCCACCACCAGGTTCACCCGACCCACCACACCCCTTCCCTCCAAAACCCTCAGTTTGTTTCGCAGAGTCCATAGTCTCTCATAGTTTGTCTCCCCCTCCAATTTCCCCCAACTCAATTCTGCTCTCCCAATGTCCTTAAGATTTTTTTTAGCATCCAGACTTACCACATAACAGCCCTGGTAGTGTTTGTTCAAAGATGAACAGTAGTTTTGATCACTTTTTGTCTATAAGAGTGGTAGAAAGAGGGAGAACTACAGAATGAAGCAAAACAACCAAAAATTGGAATAACGATAGAGTTGACTTCAGTAAAGTCTGTGCTATCTAAACCCTCCCCCTGAGCATAAATAGAAGGGTGTGAACCACACAGATTGTGGAAATGGTACTTATGTATACTACTTACCTCTTTATACAAATCACCATAAGATGTAAGGTCCTAAGTCAATAATAATCTTTTATTAACTCATGAATCTACAACTTTGGTGGTTATTGGTGGAGAAAAGGACCTGCTCTACTCCACATAGCATCACCTGGAGTTATTCAGAAGACAGTAGGGATACAGAGTTATTTGAAGGCTCACTCACCCACATGTCTGATGGTTTGGGGTTGGCTTTTGGCTGGGGCCTCACCAAAAGGCTGTCAGGGAGAACATCTCCATGTAGCTGTTTGACTTCCTCACAGCATGATGATTTGGTTCCAAAAATAAGCATTCTGAGAGAGAACCAGGAAAAGCTACATTGTCTTTTAGCCTCAATAATCATATTTAATCACTCTTGTCATAGTTCAATAGAAAGGTACATATCTTCTCGCATTTGGTAGTAGAGTGTCAAAGTTCTAAATAAGAACATAGAAAACTGGAGATGTTGTGACCATTTTTGAAATATAATCGGACACACTAAGAGTAAATAAGACATTATTTTAAGTGTTATGTATGCCACAATTTGTATCCAAATCTTATTTACATAAGAAAAATTGAATATGCCTTTTACTATACTGCAGCTTATCAAAAATAATTTTTGAAGAAGACAAAAAAAATCTAAAAGTGTTCTAGGCATCAAATTAATTTCTTTTACCAAATTACAGTATTCAGTCACAAAATGGATGAAAAATAAAATGATGCAGAGAGCTTAGTTGTTGATTTTCATACACCATAACAAATGAAGGGCTATGGTATGGGAAGTTCTTCTGTAGTTGGTGAGGATATAGGTCAGTATTAGCAGAATGACTAGTTCCACAAAGACGTTATCTCAGAAGCATTGGTCCACGCTTCCCTGGTCTTCAATCCCCAATGAAGAGTTTCAAGATGCCAAAGATATTGTCGGATTCGGATCCTGTGAGATGAGCTCTTTTGCATTTCATGAATGTTTCACATCTTTTAGTCCCTTTTGATGGCTGCTGGCTGCCCACCAGGGATATACGTATCATATCAGTATCATATCACTCAGGAGAGTACTTAGGGAGAAGCTGGATGGTCAGGATTCGTTTGTACGAGCTCTCTACCAGGTCTGAAGTTGCTGAAGTTTATAGTTGTGCTAGAGCTATTTTTATACTATAAATACCACAAAACATTAAAACATAAATCGATTAAATATTTTTAAAATTCCTTCTCAATTCTAGACAAAAACCTCAGAAAAATGAAAGAATGGACACAGGAGATGTGATGAAGCGAGAAACTGTTGATGCTTGCAATTTTCTGTTTGAAACACCAACCACACAGTGACCCCATATACAAAAACAAGAAAGGATGGGGGTTGTACCTTGGAAATAAATTATAGTACCTTTTTTTTCACAAGTTCTATTTGACTTGTAGCAAAGTAGGAAAATCAGTAAAGAGGTTGACCTCGCTACTAACACATGCATGGCATCTGAAGCTCCAGGGATGTGGGAGATCACCCTGGTACGTGCTCACATCACCAGCTCCTCGATTCCACTAAGAAAGACTATGCCTCTCTTTTTCCTGACACCCTGGTTAATATTACCAAAATCTAGTCATGAAAAACTGATTTTGATCAACATCATAACTTACCATATGTTACTGGAGTCAAAATGGAATATTTTCCCAAGGAAACCAGTAACATCATGAAGAATTTAAAAATCAATGAAGTATTAGAAGAGAAACATCACACTGTTGAAAGTATGGGATGTACACGTTAGGGTAGAAAGGAGTGAAGCAGGTGTTGAATTTCATGAGGATATGGAAGCAGAATATCTGCTTTTGAAGCCAGTTTATTCTATTTACAATGCACATTCTGTAACTCATTAGTATGCTCAGCAATACATGATGCACAAATTTGAGGAAGGGCGGTCTTTGCCCTGATACGCTAAATTAAAAAAAAAAATTAGTATTGAAAATGAAATATTTCTCTGAAAGAAGAGTTTTTGTATACTGTCAACCATAGTGTTTTTCCTGGAGATGCAGAGGATATTTCTAGGTATGAACGTGAATTAAATATACACTGAATTGTAAATAGTTGAAATAACATAATATGACTAATGTGCTTGTGCTTGAATGATTTTTTACAGCTGAATTATAAGTACGATAAAATGGACATATTGACAGAATATTAACTCCATTGTGCTGGAGGCAGGACATATTAAAATATTTGTTCTACTTACTTTTCAATGTCATGCTCATAGCCTTTATAACTAAAAGGATATTTATGTATTTGTTGGAAGTTTTGTTTATCTAGGTATATGAATTGCTAATTTTGATAGATAAGGAACTGAGAGGACTGATTCAATTGTGCAAATAGTCAGAATTTTTATTAGGGTGCCAAGTATAATAAACTATATGTCTACTATTTTTTTATCTGTTTCTGAAGAGGAGATGATTTAAAAAAATGGACTGTCACTAAACATTTCAGTTTATCTCCATGGATCTCAATGAAATCAAATCATGTAATAAAGGCTGAAACTTCATCTAGCAGCATAATATGCTCCTGTCACCCTTTATTAACATGACAAGGTTTAAGCCATAATTCATGTATGCAGGTTTGTTTCTCATTATTCTTAGGTACTCTTTTGTCCTTAAGATTTCTAACTCAGAAATGATATTCAAATTTAGGATAGTCTGTAAATCTCTGACAATTACACCAAAAGTATAATTTGTTTGCTATTGAATAATTTATATTTATAGGAAAAGACCTTCCATTTCTTCTAAATGCTGATTTTTGGGGATGTATTCTATATACATATATATATATATATCTCATATATAACATAGTCCATATATATGTTGTACAGTATATATATATATATATATATATATATATATATTTATATATATATATTTATATATAGATATCTAGAAACAAAGCAAAATGCCACTATAACATTTATTTTACTTTAGAAAAATGTATATTAAAATATAAACTTATTTATAATAATGACAATATTCATCTTTTATATATTACATTTTAGATTTTCCTAAGAACATTCAAGATAGTTAAACTCTTGGTTTGAACTACTTGGGGCTAGCAGCCATATTCCCATGAAAAATTCAATGAATCAATATGACATAAATGAAATAAAGCAGTTGTTTTATTAAGATAATATAAAACTATAAAGCAATGTGAAAGAAGACTGACTTATTGATCATAAAATTCTTAGAAAAAATAAGCATATCAATGAAAACCTTTTAAAAAGAAACATACTGAGGTGTGACCAATTTGGCCAAATATTAAAATATATTTTAAAGCCTCAGATTTTAAAAACATGTATTACTACAAGACTAAATTGATGAACAATGAAATAAAATAAAAAGTCCAGAAAATGACTTAAATGCATTTGGAAAGTTACTCTATGACAAAATATCACTTCTAATCAGTGGTCAGCTATGTAGAAAATTCTGAAGATTTTATAAAAATTCTATTAGAAATAAGAAGTGAGATTAGTAATACTGTGGGTTACAAAATTAATATAATATTTATTAAAAACTTATGAATAAAAGCTTTTCTTTACATCTTCGTTTCTCATCTTTATATCCTGTAGTCATGTTTTTCATCTAATTTCACTGGCTGGATCTCCAAAACAACATTGGATAAAAGCAATGAGAGGACATATCCTTGTTTTGTTCCGAAGTGCAAAAGAATTCATTCACTCTTCAGTATTAAATATAATCTTAGCTTTGGTACTTTTTTCTCATAAATGTACTTAGTTGTGTTAAGGAAGCTCTCTTCTCTTTCTAACATATTAATAACTGCGAGTTTCACCTTTAACATGATTTTTCTGCATTATTGAGATACTAGAAATTTTTTAAAAGTTCCTTTATGTTGTGAATTACAATTAATTATTGAATATTAAATCCTGTATTGCTTGAATGAAAAGCACTTGGTCACAATATATTTTAGTCATTACACTTTACTACATTTAGTACCACCTGCATAATTTGTGAGACCTAGTGCAAAATGAAAACATTCAACCCCTTGTTCAAAAAGGAAGGAAAAGAAAAGGAAAGCAGGAAAAGCATGCTTTTAAAATGTTCGAAATGATACAGCTTTTCTTTTTTTTTCTGTGTCTTTGTCAATATACTTATCATTATGTTCTTTCTTTGATTTTTGACGTTCTACATGATGAAAAATTAATAATTTAAATTATTAGAATGACATTTATCATCATACTTATATTGTGTAATACCAGTTTTAAATGCAGAGACATGAACACTTAACTCTTATGCGCAATCATCAAAATTGCACACTTCATATTTTGTGGCTCTTATATGTATATGAATTTCCTTGTTTTTAATTTTTTAAATATTGTGTTTATTTGAGAGAGAGACCGGGCAGTGAAGGAGGGCAGAAGGAAAGACATAAAGAGAGGGAAGCAGACTCCAAGCTGAGCAGGAAGCCCTTGGTGCTTGACCCCAGAACTCAGGGATCATGACCTGAGCTGAAGGCAGACACTTAACTTACTGAGCCATCCAGACTCCCCAATGCATTTCATTCTTAACAGGAAAAAAAAAAGAAAGCACTGCAGAAACCTAGCTCAACTATTGCTGTTTTACTTCTGCATAGTACATACTAAGGGAAACTCCCTATCTTTGGCTTACTGGTGAGTATGAATGCACCAAAAGGAAAATATAACAAAAATATGGGTTATTCCATTTCCCCTTTTATTTCTACGTCATGATATTCAGCATAAGTAGTTGGTTAGTACTGAAAAGTTCATATGGAAAGCACAGCCTCTTAGGACCATCAGTGACCTGGCTTGTTTTGTCATAGCTGTTGATGAAATGAGCACAGAATCCTCACTGCCTCCAAAGCTGCTGGTTCAGCAAAATTCAAAGTGAACACAAGGTGAGCTCCCATAACATAACAAGCTTACCTCAAATTCTCCAGACTCTCACTGAACTACCCTGCATTTCAGATTCATCAGAATCTGTTGTTTACTGGATATACAAAGGAGGCATCCACGAACTGGGAAATGCATTTTGTGTGTATCTCCTCTGCTCACATGCAAGCCCAGTGGTCACGTCAGACTTTGCTTGTAAAACACAATTTCAAAAATAAAATTATTAAGAATTTCAAGATGGTGATAGCAGGGCATTAAGGGCACCATAAATACTGGGTTCTGTGCATCTGCATGATTCACAGGCCCATGAAGTTGACCCTGTTATATATGTGATAGACATGTTTACATTTTGCAAATCAAAATTCTGTTAAAAAGAGAAAACAAACATATGTGTTGTCCCCTCCATTGAAAAATTAAATATATATAAACACATCTTATTCTAGTTATTTTCTTCAATCATACACTTTCCTTTTTATGCATTTTATGTTGACTTTTCTTGCTTGAACATCAGTAGGGAATCAATCTTTCACAAAACTAATGAGGTGCTGTAATACTTATTATTGTTACTACTGTTTATATCATTGTTACAACTACTGCTATTTCCAAAAATTGGATAGTGGAGTCACTTAAACTATCTATATTTTTTATAACATCCATGTTTTCTAATAACAACGAGGTTACCAGATCCAGCCTGACATTTTCCTTGCTCCCCAGGGACATGGAAGTTCAGTGACATTTAAGGTGTACCTTTAGGGAACAGTAGTATGAGAGACATAATAAAAATGCTAGAGATGGGCATGAGGGTGGGTAGTAAGCAAGAGTCCTCTGATATTCTTCAGCCATGAATGATGTGCAATGATGTGGAAATGTCTTATAAAAGATGTGGACTCATTGATTAGACCAGTCTACTTTTTTCTCAGAGAATATGTTTCATCTATCACCAAAATATTCTATAATAATGATGGATAAATTTGCAAAAATCCTAGACAATACAGATTATTTTTTTTATTTTCCTCAGATTTACTGAAAAATGTGTCATATTTCTTATTTCTTTACCTCTTTTTACTACCACTCCTGAAGTATAAAATAACTAGTTTTGTATTTTAGCCACATATAATTTTTATTTTTATGTAATATATTATCTTCAATTTTTGATAAGACATTTGTCTTCTGTTTTGATCTGAATTTATAAGTAGAATCTTTAAATTTAAATAGTTTTGGTCACCCTATTTAGATGAAAGGCAAAGTTACAAAAACAAAAACAAAAACAAAATATTTAATGCCAGATTGACTAGAAACCAAGCTCTTAAAATTCCATACTCCTATGAAGGAATTAATCCTTTGATTAGCATACAGAGATAGAGCAGGATTGGCTGTCTGAGTCCTGACATAAAGACAAGTGTAACTTCGGGTCTACAACATGTACCAAATAAGCAGGCACTTTTGCTACTTTTTGCTTTCCTGAGAGAGATCCTAAACGCGTTGCTCCATCTATAACTCCTGTCAAGGTGTAGAATTTTCTGGTCAGCAGCCTTAAGACTCTCATCTTACTTAGGAGTTGTTCATGTTATCTTACTGCGGCTATGATGTGGAAGTCAGCCAAAAACAGGGTAATAAAAAGGAAAGAGGCAATTATCTAAAGAATGAAAGTAACAATATGCACTTGTGACAAGAGGGAAGAAAATGACTGGAAGCTTGTCTCAAATAAAGAGATAACATTATGAGTTCAAGGGAAGAGGCAGTAATATATTGCTTTATACCATATATATATACCATAAAGGGAAAATAGTGTGATACTAGGGAATGAGAGAATGGGAATTTGTAGGGAGTCCGCTTTGGGCATTTTAAGTTAGCCTCTTTAAAATGATACACATCTTCTACAAGGACAAGCTTTGCATACCAGATATATATCAGAGAACAGAAGATTTAATTCCCTAGTAACATCACAATCCTGGGATAATGCCTTTCTGAATTCCCTTATTTACATAATTAGGAGGAACAATCTTTTTCAGGTGAACTGTGATGTAGATATATAGGTGAGGTTGGCATTTTAATTAGTCCTTATTGGTAGGCATCTCTCTTAATCTTGTCGGTTAAAGGCATTTTGTTGTTGTTGTTTTCCTTTACAGTAACTAATCTGTGGGGAAATTCTTAGATACTCTATAAATATGTGCTTCCCATTGAGGTAGACAGTATATTTTGCAAAGACTGATACAGCAGTGTCTCTAGCCCCATGGGCTCTTCTACAGTGTTCCCTGGCTAGGCTTTCATCAATAGGTCAATCTAAAAATTCCCCCTGGATCCGTTTAGGCTTGTAACTAACTGCTTTGACTGGGAGACTGGCAGTGATGACACTGGGACTTCCAAATTAAAGATGATCTTTAACCTTTTCATGTTTTGCTGGAACATGCTCACTTAGAGTGCTGAGCTCCAATTTAAGAAGTCTAATTTCCTGAAGACACTTTTCTGTGAGTAGTTGAAACAGTGCAAAGAGACTATAGGTGGTGTCTTTGCTTCTAGGAACTTCTAATAGTGATGGCATCTCATTGTGGTGTTAATTTTCATGTTCAATGATATTGAGTGTCTTTCCATATGCTTATTTGTCATCTGTACCTCTTCTTTGCTACATTATCTATGTAAATCTGCCCTTATTAGTAAGTACTGAGAGCTCTTTATGTATTCGGAGTATAACTGCATTATCAAATACAGGAACTGCAAATATCTTTCCCAGTTTTATATTGTTATTTCATTCTCTTAGTAGTCTTTTTCAAAAAGTAGACACTCCATTTCGATGAAGCCCAATGTGTAAGTTCTATTTACTTTTATGGGATGCTTCTGTTATTGTAACTAAAAAAAATCTTTTGCCAATCTAGGATTACAAATATATTTCTTTTAGGTTTACTTTTATTTATTTTATTTTTAGATTTACTTTTAGAAGTTGCAATTATATACTTCTAGAAGTATATAGTTGTTTAGGACCATGATCCACTGTCAGCTAATTTTTACATATAATGCAATGTACAGAGCAAAATTCCATGTTGTTCCAGTGTCATATTTTAAGATTATATACTCTTTCCACTGAATTGCCTTTGCAACTTTGTTGAAAATAAGCAAGTTGGTCTGTTTCTGGACTCACCTGATCTGCTGGGTGATGTATCTAAGTCAAGGACGGATACTATCTTGAGTACAGCAGTCATTTAGTAACTCCTCAAGGAAGGAATAGTAATTCCTCCTACTTCCTTCTCAAAGCAGTATTGGTAACTCTAGTGACTTTGCATTTAAATGGTTTTTAGAGTCACATTTTCAATTTCTACAACCTACCTGTTATTTTGATTGTTTTAAATTTTGTTTGGGAAAAAAAAGAAAAAATAAATTTTGTTTGTTTTAAATCTATAGGTGGTTTCAAAAAAACTGGTATCCTAAATTATTGATTTTTCCAAAAATAAACATGGTATAACTATTTATCTAGGTCACACCTAGGTACACATGGGAAATAGGATAGTCATGTTTAGACATATTTAATATAAGATAAAATTGCATGTAGCATACATGGTAATTTAATTTGTAATTATAAATAAATAATGGGTTAAGTTTTTAAAAATGGAGAACTTACTAATTTTATTATTAGCTCCCATATTCACCTATCCAGAGAAACATTGCTTGATGTGTATTTATATCCAGGTATTTTTCTATGAAATTCTATTTTAGGTTTTTAACAGATGAATATTTTGTTCTTTCTTTTCATTTTTATTTTATATATCTTAATAAAATTATTATTTTTTAAAGATTTTATTTATTTATTTGACAGAAAGAGAGAGAGATCACAAGTAGGCAGAGAGGCAGGCAGAGAGAGAGGGGGAAGCAGGCTCCCTGCTGAGCAGAGAACCCAATGTGGGGCTCGATCCCAGGACCCTGGGATCATAACCTGAGCCGAAGGCAGAGGCTCAACCCACTGAGCCACCCAGGTGCCCCAATAAAAATTATTCTTAATCTTGGTAGTGTACTTGGTTATATTGAATATTTGTTCACATGGTCTATTCTTTTTTTTTTTTTTTTTAAAGATTTTATTTATTTATTTGACAGACAGAAATCATAAGCAGGTAGAGGCAGGCAGAGAGAGGAGGAAGCAGGCTCCCTGCCGAGCAGAGAGCCCGATGCAGGTATCGATCCCAGGACCCTGGGATCATGACCTGAGCCGAAGGCAGAGGCCTTAACCCACTGAGCCACCCAGGTGCCCCCACATGGTCTATTCTTAAAGAGATCAAGGAAAACTCACTGACATCTCATGGTACTTTTATTGCCTCAAGGAAACAATTAAATTATAATTTCAATTCAAAATGCACCCTCATAAATAATCTATTTTCGAAATCTTCATTTTGTATTTGGGTCTACTGCCTTCCTGCACTGCTATAGCCTAGGTAAAAAATAAGGTTTACTATCCTTTAAAATGTAGACAAAGACAAGAAAGGAAAGGATAGATAAAGAAAAAGAAAACAAATCTCTTCCTTTGGTCTATTCCATTGTTTTGAGATATAATTGAAATATAGCATTGTATACTTTTTAAAATTTATTTAAAGATTTTATTTATTTATTTGAAAGAGAGAGAGAGAATGAGAGAGAGAGAGAGCATAAGAAGGGGGAGGGTCAGATGGAGAAGCAGACTCCCTGCTGAGCAAGGAGCCTGATGCAGGACTTGATCCAGGACTCCAGGTTCATGACTTGAGCCGAAGGCAGTCGCTTAACCAATGGAGCCACCCAGATGCCCAGCATTATGTAAGATTAATTTATACGTTACATTAATTGGATCCACTTATATATTACACTATGATTACCATCATAGTGTTAGCATTGTTCAGTTTTTTAAAGATTAAACATATAATAATGGATATCATAAAGTATTTGTCTTACATTGCTTAGCATAATGCCCTCAGTTGCATTCATGTTGTCACAAATGGCTGGATTTGCAAATTTGCGAATGGTTTTTCTCATGGTTGAATGATATTTCATTGTATACTTCTACCACATTTTCTTCAACCAATCCTCCACTGATTGACCCTTACACTGTTTACATAGCTTGGCTATTGTGAATAATGCTACAGTGAACACAATAGTGTAGGTATCTCTTTGAATTAAGTATTTTGTTTCCTTTGGATATATACCAAAGTAGGATTGGTTTTAATTTAATTTCTTGAAGAACCTCTATAATATGTTCCATAGTGGTTTATTAATTTACATTCCCACTAACAGTGTACAAGGGCTCTCTTTTCTCTACATCATTCTCTTTTGTTTTTTGATAACAGCCATTCCAGCAGGTGTGAAGTGGTATCTCATTGTGGTTTTGACTTGCATTTCCCTGATGATTAGTGATTTGAACACCTGTTCATGTACATTCTGGCCATTTGTATGTCTTCTTTAGAAAAAAAAATGTCTATTCAATCCATCTGTCCATTAAGAATTTGCCTATGTTTTTCTGACAAATTTTCCACAAAAGTTTTTTTTTGTTTGTTGTTTGTTTTTTTTTTTCAGAGAGAGCAAGAGAAGTGGGGGTGGGGAGGGGCAGAAGGAGAGGGAGAGAAAGAATCTTAAACAAGCTCCATGCCCAGCAGGGAGCCAGACATGGGGGTCAATTTCAGACTCCAAGATCATGGGATGCTTAACTGACTGAGCCACCCCGGTGCCCCACAAAGGATTTTTTATTCTTGCATTTGAGTATCAAGATTAGGGAATCAAAATTTGTTTCTTCTTTGAATGCCAGGAAAAGCAGGTAATTTTCTTCAATTACCTGTTTCCATAATTATCTAATTGTTTCACTCAAAGTTAATGTAGGCTTAATTTGTTTAAATTTTATGGTTTATGTTTTACCATAAATTTTATCCAATTATGCTTTAAAATCAGTCTAAGTTCTTTGCTAACTATCAGTCTCAGTCCTTAATACTTCTTGATTATATCTTTCAGAGTTGTTTATGTTTATTTAATCTTCATTTTAGTTTTAAAATCATATTTATTACCCATTTTGACATTAATAACTTTATAAAGTATTGAGCAGATTAATAATTCACTACAGTATATCTTTTAACTAATTTGTATTAAATTACTTCTGATATATATATGACATGAAAATTATCTTCCTCTCTGATTGCAAATACAGGTTATCTGCTAAGGTTTATCTACTATTTAACAATTTCTTATGGATTTTTTTTCAGAAAATTTTCACTTACATGCATATATATATATAAAATGTATAATATACTATACATATGCAAGTATATACTTATAAATAAATGACATAATCTATTATATCTTGTACTTGTTAATCTTGTCTCACCACTAACAATAGTTTCTGAATATCATAGATATCTAATTTATTTTTTATACAAAATAATATTCCATTTAAAATATATTAAAATAAAGTTCCCATTCTGAGAAAGAATTAAGTTGTCTACCTTGTTTATGAGGAAAAAATAATACTGTTTTAAAATTTCATGTAGACATGTTTAAGTTATTTCTATAGGATTAAATTCATAAAAATTGAATTGCTACATCAAAGTCTATATATTTTTTAAATGTAATTAGGTGCTCAGTAATGTAGCTCATTTGACTTACCCAGGAATTAAGGATGTCAGGTTGTCCCAACCATTATGTGTTTTCCGTATTGCAATGAGAAGCCAAATATTTTAAGCTATCAGTCTTTCAAATGTAGTCCAAGAAACAAAACAAAACAAAACAATTACAGAATGTTAAATGGGATTCTTCTGGGTTTGGTGTTTCAGCTGAGAACACACAATTGAAAAAAGCATGTGTCTTTTATCTCCAGTTTTATTATGAGTAACTACATTGATAAACTGTTTAGTTGATTGGTATCTCCAAAGTGACTTTACCATCCTTAAATCATTATTAAACCTGACATAAAGTAGGTGAGAAATCAATAAAAAAGGTAGTTGAGTTTTCAAGATCCTTGTCATATACTGGCGCTGTGAGGAAGGTGGAGTTTCCTCTCCACAACTACAAGCACAGTGCAGAGGGCATCAAGTGACCATGACTTTGGAGGATATCATCTCTGAAATTTTCAACTGACAAGTTCCAAAAGTAAGTAGTGGTCTGGAGCTGACAGAGCATAAGAGAGAGGGAGAGAAAGAAAGATTTAGACCTGTCCTTCCATGGTTTTCAGCATAAGGATGCTAGAGTTTTCTCAATGCCCAAGTAAATCTGTGGAGATACATTGCTGTTTTAAACTTTAAAGGTAATTTACCACAATGGCTTGTTTAGAGGTTCAAGATCACTGCTCAGAAAAGGTTTCTGTGGAATAAACTGCTAGAAAATGGGTAAAATTGTATTGCTAAGAGGAATGGCCATCTAGATAAGACATATCCTGCTATGAATATTGGCCATTGGGTAGGCCCAAGGGTTTGAAATAACCAAGGTTAGCAAAGGGCTTTCCAGGTGCTAAGAATAGCCAATAACCTCTGTACCGACAGATGAAAGATTACTCCAGACTTTGCTGTGAAAGAGCGGAGAAGACAAGTGGGTCAACCCTCAGAGATGAAGACCCTTTGCTCTTCATTGCTCCCACTTCTATTGGCCTTCCAGTATAATCAAGAATCCTTATCACTGTTTCTCAAGCACGTGCGTGATGTGTGACAAAGGGGTCTTACTGGAACTGGGAGGAGCTGTTTACAGGAAAGATACTATAAGCTAACCTGCATGTTCTACGAGTTCTCTAAACATAGCCTAGGGGAAAATGCACACACCTCTTAGATCACTGGGTGATGACTGTTTAGGCTAAGACACCTGAGTGACTCAGTTAGTTAAGTGTCTGACTTCAGCTCAGGTCATGATCAGTGCTGGGATCGAGTCCTACACAGGGCTCCCTGCTCAGGGGAGAGTCTGCTTTTCTCTCTCCCTCTGCTTGTGCTCTCCCTCTCTCTGTCAAATAAATAAATAAAATCTTTGGGAAAAAAAAAAAAAAAGAAGAAGGAGGGAAGCTTCGGGAAAGGTCAGTCCTGGTAGCATTCCTATGGCAGAGGGGTCACACTGGTCTCTGCCTTCCAAAGGCCTACGCCCTTCTCCGAAAATTCCTCTGCCCCCAGTGGCCTCTGTGTTACGTGTCAGCAAGCCAGATATTATGGATGATGTCATGCTCTACATTAACCCCAACACCCAGGTGACAGAAACAGCTTTAGATTTCTTGAAGCCACATTTAAAGTAAATAAGCTGTACATTTATTTTCCCCTCTTTTCTTCTAAAATACCTTTTTCCTTGCTCCAACACTAGGGGGGCTCTAAAAGGAACTACTGAGTTCAAGACAGTGTGGAATTTCAGAGATAAAAGAAAGCAACTATGACCTCTTCCTTCTCTACTATAGTCTTCTAATTTATAATGAGAAACGGCTTTTGAACCACTAAGAGACAATATTTGAAAAAAGTGTAACTAGTTTATCCTTATAGCATTCTTGTTTAGTTTTAATGTATGTTCTCAAATGTAATTAATGTATTGCTATAGGAAATATAAATTTTGCTCTCCCACTATAAAAAATTAAAAAAAGCATTTATGATATGCTTTGGTCTTTTCAAGTACTTTATGTTTTGTGTGATCAATGAAGAAAGTGTGGCCCCAGCTGCCATTTTCCCTTCCCTGACAGGCCACAGTCAATGACAGATTGTTATGGAGTGTAAAGGCCTGGACATTTCAGCTCAACTAGAGAAAACTTTGAAAGTCTATTCTTGTTCCATAGTTCCCCCAAATGATCAGTTGAGGTTGTTGCCAGGCCTGAATAGCAGCTGAACTTCTCCCTTTGGTGCACTTTTACTTTCTCCCCCTTCCTTCCACAGGTGTTGATCCTAAGAGTACTTAAAACATCACGCTAGCTAAATTTTATCCCAAAGTCTGCCACTAGAAACATCCAACCAGCAATACAGGTTGTAATTTGCTTAGTATTAAAACAACCCTCTGATTGGGGAATTATTTATATTCTCATTTTAAGATAATGAAATATAGAAATGTATATATTTTTAAACAAATAAGTAAACATATCTATAGTGAATGCTTCAAAAAAAAAAAAAACACTAAAGATTCTTATTACTCTAGAGAGCAGACCTAGTATGGACAATAGCACATTTAAACACATTTTCCAGTCAAATCAACAGAATATGGAATAAGCAACATTGTTTTGTCATATAATAAGACTTCTTATTTTCCTTTCTGATCACTTCTGAAAAACCAAACATCGGTCATGTTCAAACATCACACCTTGACCATTTTTTAAGACTTTAGATCTATCTGCCTTTTGATTTTGTGTGTCTTCATAAGACCAAGTCTTACGTCCCAGCTTTCAAGTATTGTCCCTAGTTCACACCCTACTCCTTCTTACTTAAATATCATATAGTATGTTTAAATACCTATATTTTTCAAGAAAAGGTATTATCCTGGAGTGACAATGAAATCAAGAAATCCCATTAATATAGCATAGAAAAAGATTATTTGTCAATTTGGAAATGTCTCCTGCAATCTGGGGGTTCTTTAGACTTATGGATCTAGTCCATGCCCATTGTACAGCAATGGGCATGGACATTTCAAAATGTGGCTTCCAACTCATGTTAGTATGGAAACAGAAAGTAAAGTATTATTCAGCCCAGGAGTCAAGCATGTCATTTCTGCTTAAAGTTCTGTGGGAAAACTAGGCTCTACCTAAGTTCAAGAGGCTGGAAAACAACCTCCTGTGCTTCCCTATAAGGAGAGGCACACCAGGTACTGATGAGCACTGACCATGTTCATAATCTCAGCCTAGACCAATCCTATGAGTAACATGGCCACCTACTATGACTCTGTATTTGGAGTCCTCCAGTCACTTTCCAGCCAATAAAAGAATGCAATATGATTACATCAGTCCAAATTCTCCAACTTACTCTAAAGAAAATACCATTTTGAAACGAAACTATGGATCCAGAACACTCACTATTCTGACTTACTTTTTCTGCTATCCATTGCCATCCTAGGTATGTTTGGTAATATTAAAAAATTATTAGCTCATGTTCAAATAGTTGAAAAGGATTAGCTTTTTAAAAGTGTTATTGACCTTTGAAGGGGCCTTACAAAACACCTTTCCATATTGCTTACCTTCTAATAATCTTTGGAAAATTTCACACTGTCATAGAACCAAATAGTATTTTGAATATAGTGAGTTCACAATAGCTACTGATTTAAGGATTAAATATTACATTGTGTCTTGAAATTACAGTTAAAATTGAAGAACATATGTTCCCTTTCCCAGAGATTGGTTAGCTTTTCAATCTTTTATTATTGTAATTGTGCATTTCAACAATTAGAAATAGTTACCATTGAAAAACTAAAACCAAAACCACTGATTTATAGTTAGAAACAGTTAACTCAGTTTAATATAAGCATGTATCAATTGTATCCAGAGTACAAAGCACAAAATTATAAGAATAAAGCAAAATGATTAAAACATATACTTTTTTCTTTTTTTCTATGTGAGTAGCTCACATATTAATTATATTATACCTTTTATTATACCTTAATTATATCTTTTTCTTTAAGACAAAAGATTTCTTACTAAGGCTGCAAGATTATCAAGAAAATTATCTATATTTATATTTTAATATTAACTATACATTTTAGACACCTAAACATTAGAATTAAAACAAACACTACAATAAGACTCAAATAGTTGCTTGCTTATTTGATCTAAACTCTATATAGTCAATGTTCAGTGATTAAGTACCTAGGGTAAATATATTAAATCTATGCATCTCAGACATATTAGAGTGGCTGATTTATAAGGTCATTTCCTATTCTAAAGAGTTCAATTGTATAATTTCAACAAACCATATGCTTAGCCTTATTGCAAGAGTCATAGTCTGAACTGAAACTTTTCTTATGGGTCAGAGGATGCCTTGGGCACATATGCTACATACCAGCAATTCTATTATTGACTCAGCTATAGATCATCTTGATTTGGCATGAAAACTAGCCACTTAATCTTTTCTGCTCTAGTTCCCTCAGTTGAGGATCAAAAAAAAAAAAAAAAAAAAAAGTTTCTGTTTGATTGTCTTATAGAGAGGACATTTATGTCACGCTGTTAGCTCTAATCACCTATAGAAAAAACTTGGCCAGGGATACATGACTTCCCGTTTCCCAGCTGTGTTTTCCAACTGCTCCTTCTGCTAAGGTATTTTTGGGGTATAGTTGGTAAATAGTAGAAACCTTATGAAAAGAACTAATGATAATATAATAAAGGTTAAGCAATTCTCTGACAAACATAAGCTTGGAGGAGAAGAAAAAGGATAGCCAGTGACAGAACACTATGTTATAGAAGTCAACTATATTGAAGTAAGTGGTCAGGGAAACAAAAACAAGTCAAAGAATGATTTAGGTTCAAATAAGAGCCTGATGATAAATATAAAATAAGACTTCTAAGCCTGAGAGCTCTATAGCTACTGTCTACTTTACCAAGAACATTTTTTTTTAAATCAAGCATTTACAGATTATTTTGATTCATGTTCATATCTTATAGAATTATATTGCTAATATCTTTATGGGGCCAAAAAGTACATACTTTTTCAATATGAAATTAATAAGAACACTCAAAAATGGTAATGAGCACCTCCTCAAGGACTCCAACATTTACATTTGTCCTTACATAGTGATACTGGCATTCTATTATTAAAGAAAATCAGTACAAGGCTTAGAGTTTATTAAACTTTTGCAGAACGTATTTACATCACTTTATACTCCATTACCTCAATGAGATCTAACGGGATCTACAAGTAGCTTAAGGCTATAGTTTCATTCTCACCAGACATATAATACTGTGATATTACTGTAGAAATACACCCCCTACTGGGATACAAAAATATCATGAAGAAGACCAGGAAAATCCAGGAAAATACCAAATGAAGTGTTTTTTTGTGGTAGCAAAGGAAAAAGCAACTCAGTGTATTCCAACGAGATGAGACAGGAGCATTTACTAACATTGGATGCGTGGAAGGAGGCACCTGTATGCTAAGTTCTTGTATCTCATAGTATCGCAGTGTAAATTATCCCTCCAATGGCAATTGAAAAAAGGAAACAACTCAGTTACCCATCCTAGTCTTCGTTGATGCACTTCACTACAAAAAAACCCAAAGAGTAAGTCTTGCTCAAAAAATAGCTCTTTAATTAGGTACTAATATGTGTGAATAGTCTGCAAAAGACAAGCAGGACACAAAATTTTAATATGATACAGGAAAGATTAGGGGAAAGACGCCAAATTTACAGTGGTAGAGGTTTTGCCTAGATTTGTTACTATAGTACGTAATATAAGAATTTTATTTGGAAAAAAAATTACAGAAAAATTATAACAGCAAGAATATTACAAAAATACATAAAAATACATATAAGCTTTTATCAAGTTCATTACTGTTTTGTCCATGCATAGATGTAGTTTTAAAATTTATTTATTTATTTATTTAATTTTTGAGAGAGATAGGTGGGTGGAGCAGAGGGAGAAGGAGAGAGAGAATTTTAAGCAGGATCTACACACAGTGCAAAGACCCACACCTGGGTTGACCTCAGGACTCTGAGAATCATGCTTTTATCCAAAATCAAGAGTTGGATGCTTAACTGACTGAGCTACTCAGGTGCTCCTGGATGTTGTTTTTTTGTTTTTTGTTTTTTGGTTTTTTTTCCTGGATGCTGTTTTAAAACATATTTTAGAGGTCTTGATAAATTGGCTGCAAATGTGACTACAATTCTCCATTCTTCCCACCCCACCTCCCCAAACCCTGGTATCATGTCTACAGTCCTTGCAATGTGTCTTTGCAACAATTCTCATCATTTCTATTTCTCCTTCCCATTAATCTGCCTTGGCCTTGCAACTTTTGGCCAATAGAATACGGCAGGAGTAACACTGCTCCAGTACTGAGCCTACACCTCATGAAGCATGGCATACTTCTGTTGTCTCATTTGGACCTTTTTGATCATCATGAAAAGATGCTCAGGCTGGTGTGCTGAATAAAGAGATGCATGAAATGGAGCCAGTAGTCTAGGAGGAGGTTATCTTATATCTGCCAACAGCCAGCTGACTGCCAGACATATGAGTGTGCCTAAGCCAAGCCCAGAACTTCCTTGCCAAACGCCATCAAGATCATCAGAAGCATTTAGGTCTTCTGCAGATTCATGAACAATCAGAAAAATATTCTTGCTTTAAGCCATTAGGTTTTGGAGTAGTTTGATTTTTCTTAATAGTTAAGTGCTGTAGGGAAAAAGTGTTACCCAGGAGGATAGTTAGAAACCCATCATGGCAATGATAAACTCTATAAAATGTCATAGGAGGTCAGTGAAGATTTTGGCATGGAGTAAATATTAGAAATGGAGAAAATACAGGGCGCCTGAGTGGCTCAGTGGGTTAAAGCCTCTGCTCAGGTCATGATCCCAGGGACCTGGGATTTAGCCCTGCATCGGGCTTTCTGCTTGGTGGGGAGCCTGCTTCCCCTCTCTGTCTCTGCTTATCTGCCTACTTGTGATCTCTGTCAAATAAATTAATAAAATATTTATTTAAAATAAATAAATGGAGAAAATAATGTATTTGATATATGTTTTGAAGATGAATTCAAGAGGACTTCTAAATGGTTTAAATGTGGACCATGACAAAGATACTAAAATCACCTAAGACTCCTTTTCTATTTTTCCTTCAGGGAAAAAGAAGGTATGCTATTTCTATATTCTTGAAAGTAGCTGACTTTGCTTTGTTGATTATGTTTTTAATATTTTGACTTAAAAACATACTTTGGGGGAGGAGTCAAGATGGTGGAGAAGTAGCAGGCTGAGACGACATCAGGTAGCAGGAGATCAGCTAGATAGCTTATCTAACCATTATGAACACCTACAAATCCAATGGGAAATTGAAGAGAAGAAGATCAACAATTCTAGAAACAGAAAATTGACCACTTTCTGAAAGGTAGGACCTGCGGAGAAGTGAATCCAAAGTGAAGGGAAGATAGACTGCGGGGGGAGGGGCCGGCTCCCGGCAAGAGGCAGAGCAACGAAGCACAAAATCAGGACTTTTAAAAGTCTGCTCCACGGAGGGACATCGCTCCAGAGGCTAAACCGGGGGGAAGCCCACGTGGGGTCAGCATAACCCCAGGTCCCGTGGGGTCACAGAAGGACCAGGGGTGTCTGAGTGTTGCAGAGCTCACAGGTATTAAAGCGGTGAAGCCAGCTACAGTGACAAAGCCGAGGAGAGAGCTCTCAACTCGGGCTTACCTTGAACCGGTTGCAGGCTGGGTGAGCTCGGAGCGTGGCCGGAGGCCACAAGATGGAAGTGACCAACTTTTCTCCAAGTGCCAGTGATTGAGCGCTTTCCTCCAAGCGCAACCAGAGGCCAGGGAGACAGGGGCGGTTGGGCGCTTTTATCTGAGGGTGCACTGAGGAGTGGGACTCGAGCTCTCGGCTCCTCCGGGCCAGAGATTGGGAGGCTGCCATCTTCATTCCTGTCCTCTGGAACTCTTTGGAAAGTGCTCAGGGAACAAAACTCCTGAAAGCAAACCTGAGCGGATTACTTAGCCCGGCCCCTGGTAAGGGTGGTACAATTCCGCCTGGGGCAAAGACACTTGAGAATCACTACAACAGGTCAGTCCCCCAGAAGATCAATAAGAAACCCAGCCAAGACCACCTTCACTCACCAAGGAGAACAGCAGAATTCCAGAGGAGGAGAAAGTAAATCTTATCTGGACAAAATGACAAGGCAGAAAAACTTACCACAAAAAAAAAAAAAAAAAAAAAAAAAAAAAAGAGCAAGAGGCAGTACCAAAGGCTGGGGACCTAATCAATACAGACATTGGTAATATGACAGATGTAGAGTTCAGAAGGACAATTCTCAAGGTTCTAGCTGGGCTCGAAAAAGGCATGGAAGATATTAGAGAATCCCTCTCTGGAGAGATAAAAGCCCTTTCTGGAGAAATAAAAGAACTAAAATCTAACCAAGTTGAAATCAAAAAAGCTATTAATGAGGTGCAATAAAAAATGAAAGCTCTTACTGCTAGGATAAATGAAGCAGAAGAAAGAATTAGTGACATAGAAGACCAAATGACAGAGAATAAAGAAGCTGAGCAAAAGAGAGACAAATACTGGACCATGAGGAGAGAATTCGAGAGATAAGTGACACCATAAGAAGATACAACATTAGAATAATTGGGATTCCAGAAATAGAAAGAGAGAGGGGAGCAGAAGGTATATTGGAGAGAATTATTGTAGAGAATTTCCCTAATATGGCAAAGGAAACAAGCGTCAAAATCCAGGAGGTGCAAGGAACCCCCCTCAAAATCAATAAGAATAGGTCCACACCCCGTCATCTGATAGTATAATTTACAAGTCTTAGTGACAAAGAGAAAATCCTGAAAGCAGCCTGGGAAAAGAAGTCTGTAACATACTATGGTAAAAATATTAGATTGGCAGTGGACTTATCCACAGAGACCTGGCAGGCCAGAAAAAAATGGCATGATATATTCAGAGCACTAAACAAGAAAAACATGCAGCCAAGAATACTATATCCAGCTAGGCTATCATTGAAAATAGAAGGAGAGATCAAAAGCTTCCAGGACAAACAAAAACTGAAAGAATTTGCAAACACCAAACCAGCTCTACAGGAAATATTGAAAGGGGTCCTCTAAGCAAAGAGAGACCCTAAAAGTAGTAGATCAGAAAGGAACAGAGACAATATACAGTAACAGTCACCTTACAAGCAATACAATGGCACTAAATTCATATCTCTCAATAGTTACCCTGAATGTTAATGGGCTAAATGCCCCAATCAAAAGACACAGGGTATCAGAATGGATAAAAAAACAAAACCCATCAATATGCTGCCTACAAAAAACTCATTTTAGATCGGAAGACACCTCCAGATTTAAAGTGAGGGGGTGGAAAACAATGTACCATGCTAATGGACATCAGAAGAAAGCAGGAGTGGCAATCCTTATATCAGATCAATTAGATTTTAGGCCAAAGGCTATAATAAGAGATGAGGAAGGACACTATATCATACTCAAAGGGTCTGTCCAACAAGAAGACCTAACAATTTTAAATATCTATGCCCCTAACATGGGAGCAGCCAACTATATAAACCAATTAATAACAAAATCAAAGAAATACATCGACAATACTACAATAACAGTAAGGGACTTCAACACTCCCCTCACTGAAATGGACAGATCATCTAAGCAAAAGATCAACAAGGAAATAAAGGCCTAAATGACACACTGGGCCAGATGGACATCACAGATATATTTAGAACATTCCATCCCAAAGCAACAGAATATACATTCTTCTCTAGTGCCATGGAACATTCTCCAGAATAGACCACATTCTGGGTCATAAATCAGGTCTCAACCGGTATCAAAAGATTGGGATCACTCCCTGTATATTTGCAGACCACAATGCTCTGAAGCTAGAACTCAATCACAAGAGGAAATTTGGAAAGAACCCAAATACATGGAGACTAAACAGCATCCTTCTAAAAAATGAATGGGTCAACCAGAAAATTAAAGAAGAATTGAAAATATTCATGGAAACAAATGATAATGAAAACACAACAGTTCAAAATCTGGGACACAAGAAGGGCAGTCCTGAGAGGAAAATATAGCGGTACGAGCCTTTCTCAAGAACAAGAAAGGTCTCAAATACACAACCTAACCCTACACCTAAAGGACCTGGAGAAAGAACAACAAAGAAAGCCTAAACCCAGCAGGAGAAGAGAAATCATAAAGATCAGAGCAGAAATCAATGAAATAGAAACCAAAAAAACAATAGAACAAATCAATGAAACTAGGAGCTGGTTCTTTGAAAGAATTAATAAGATTGACAAACCCCTGGCCAGACTTATCAAAAAGAAAAGAGAAAGGACCCAGATAAGTAAAATCATGAATGAAAGAGGAGAGATCACAAGCAACACCAAAGAAAAACAAACAATTATAGGAACATACTTTGAGCAACTCTACGCCAACAAATTCAACAATCTGGAAGAAATGGATACATTTTCAGAGACATATAAACTACCACAACTGTACCAGGAAGAAATAGAAAACCTGAACAGACCCATAACCAGTAAGGAGATTGAAACAGTCATCAAAAATCTCCAAACAAACAAAAGTCCAGGGCCAGACAGCTTCCCAGGGGAATTCTACCAAACATTTAAAGAAGAATTAATTCCTATTCTCCTGAAACTGCTCCAAAAAATAGAAAAGGAAGGAAAACTTCCAAACTCATTTTATGAGGCCAGCATCACCTTGATCCCAAAACCAGACAAGGATCCCATCTAAAAAGAGAATTACAGACCAATATCCTTGATGAACACAGATGCGAAAATTCTCACCAAAATACTGGCCAATAGGATCCAACAGTACATTAAAAGGATTATTCACCATGACCAAGTGGGATTTATTCCAGGGCTGCAAGGTTGGTTCAACATCTGCAAATCAATCAATGTGATAAAAGACATTAATAAAAGAAAGAATAAGAACCATATGATACTCTCAATAGATGCTGAAAAAGCATTTGACAAAGTGCAGCATCCCTTCCTGATTAAAATTCTTCAAAGTGTAGGGATAGAGGGCACATACCTCAATATTATCAAAGCCATCTATGAAAAACCCACTGCAAATATCATTCTCAATGGAGAAAAACTGAAAGCTTTTCTGCTAAGGTCAGGAACACGGCAAGGATGTCTGTTATCACCACTGCTGTTCAACAGTACTAGAAGTCCTAGCCTCAGCAATCAGACAACAAAAAGAAATTAAAGGCATCCAAATCGGCAAAGAAGAAGTCAAACTATCACTCTTCGCAGATGATATGATACTATATGTGGAAAACCCAAAAGGCTCCACTCCAAAACTGCTAGAACTTGTACAGGAATTCAGTAAAGTGTCAGGATATAAAGTCAATGCACAGAAATCAGTTGCATTTCTTTACACTAACAACAAGACAGAAGAAAGAAATTAAGGAGTCAGTCCCATTTACAATTGCACCCAAAACCATAGGATACCTAGGAATAAACCTAACCAAAGAGGCAAAGAATCCATACTCAGAAGACTATAAAGTACACATGAAAGAAATTGAGGAAGATACAAAGAAATGGAAAAATGTTCCATGCTCATGGATTGGAAGAACAAGTATTGTGAAAATGTCTATTCTACCTAAAGCAATCTACACATTTAATGCAACCCCTATCAAAATCCCATCCATTTTTTTCAAAGAAATAGAACAAACAATCCTAAAATTTATATGGAACCAGAAAAGACCTCGAATAGCCAAAGCAATATTGAAAAAGAAAGCCAAAGTAGGTGGCATCACAATTCCAGATTTCAAGCTCTCTTACAAAGCTGTCATCATCAAGACAGTATGGTACTGGCACAAAAACAGACACATAGATTAATGGAACAGAATAGAGAGCCCAGACATAGACCCTCAACTCTATGGTCAACTAATCTTCGACAAAGCAGGAAGGAATGTCCAATGGAAAAAAGACAGCCTCTTCAACAAATGGTGCTGGGAAAATTGGACAGCAACATGCAGAAAAATGAAAGTGGATCATTTCCTTACACCACACACAAAAATAGACTCAAAATGGATGAAGGACCTCAATGTGAGAAAGGAATCCATCAAAATCCTTGAGGAGAACACAGGCAGCAACCTCTTTGACCTCAACCACAGCAACTTCTTCCTAGGAACATCGCCAAAGACAACAGAAGCAAGGGCAAAAATGAACTATTGGGATTTCATCAAGATCAAAAGCTTTTGAACAGCAAAGGAAACAGTGAACAAAACCAAAAGACAACTGACAGAATGGGAGAAGATATTTGCAAATGACATATCAGATAAAGGGCTAGTGTCCAAAATCTATAAAGAGCTTAGCAAACTCAACACCCAAAGAACAAATAATCCAATCAAAAAATGGGCAGAGGACATGAACACACATTTCTGCAAAGACATCCAGATGGCCAACAGACACATGAAAAAATGCTCCACATCACTCAGCATCAGGGAAATACAAATCAAAACCATAATGAGATACCACCTCGCACCAGTCAGAATGGCTAAAATTAACAAGTCAAGAAATGACAGATGCTGGTGAGGATGCGGAGAGAGGGGAACCCTCCTACACTGTTGGTGGGAATGCAAGCTGGTGCAACCACTCCGGAAAACAGTGTGGAGGTTCCTCAAAAAACTGAAAATAGAGCTACCCTATGACCCAGCAATTGCACTACTGGGTATATATCCTAAAGATGCAAACGTGGTGCTCCAAAGGGGCACGTGCACCCAAATGTTTATAGTAGCAAATGTCCACAATAGCCAAACTATGGAAAGAATCTAGATGTCCATCAACAGAAGAATGGATAAAGAAGATGTGGTATATATACACAATGGAATACTATGCAGCCATCAAAGGAAATGAAATCTTGCCATTTGCGATGACGTGGATGGAACTAGAGGGTATTATGCTTAGCAAAATAAATCAATCGGAGAAAGACAACTATCATATGATCTCCCTGATATGAGGAATTGGAGATGCAATGTGGGGGGCTTGGGGGGTAGGAAAAGAAAAAATGAAAGAAGATGGGATTGGGAGGGAGACAAACCATAAAAGACAATCTCAAAAAACAGACTGAGGGTTGCTGGGGGGAGGGGAGATGGGAGAGGGTGGTGGGGATATGGACATTGGGGAGGGCATGTGCTATGATGAGTGTTGTGAAATGTGTAAACCTGGCGATTCACAGACCTGTACCCCTGGGGATAAAAATACGTTATATGTTTATTTAAAAAAATATAAATAAATTTTAAAAAAACATACTGTGAATTGAGTAGCTAAATAAAAACCCAAAGTGTTATAAAGTGAAAAAGAAATATTTTTTTACTCATCAATAAAGTTAATATTCTTTTTTTTTTTTTTTTAAAGATTTTATTTATTTATTAGTCAGAGAGAGAAAGGGAGAGAGAGCAAGCACAGGCAGACAGAATGGCAGGCAGAGGCAGGGGGAGAAGCAGGCTCCCTGATGAGCAAGGAGCCCAATGTGGGACTCGATCCCAGGACGCTGGGATCATGACCTGAGCCGAAGGCAGCTGCTTAACCAACTGAGCCACCCAGGCATCCCAATAAAGTTAATATTCTAACACTTGTGATAATTTGAGTTACCCAATAGAAATAATTCTGGAAAAATTAGTGCTTATTCTAATAAAGTTTTATTGGGGAAAAATATGTTATTCATTTATTTTATTTTAAATTTGTTATAAAAATTCTCTTCTTATTTTTCAATTTTCAAAATAAAGTACTAGCAAAATAATTAAATGCATGTTTAAATAAAGACATTTCCTTATGGTTTTGACATGCAATATTAGAAGCATTTTGTAAGCGATAAGCTCCTCATTTTCAGCTGCTTTTAAATGTCAGGAATTACTTTCTAAGGTTTTTTTGTCTTAAGAAATCACAATTACCATTTCACTTCTTTCTTATTGATGAGCATAACAGGAAAATTTAAGTGTATAATTTTTTCTGCTGTTGTTGAAACTCTGTAAAATGTCATTCATATAGTACATGAACTTGCACAAAGTAGAAAATAAAACATGAATAAAGCTTTAGGAAATGCTTTCCTAATACATTGGAGAATATTACAATTACCTTTGAAGAGTCAGAAAAATAATAAAGACTTTTGATGAGCTATTTAATTATAAATTAATCATAACACTGATATAACATTTTACTTTAATGTCCATGATGGTTAATTTTACATAGCAGCTTGACTGGGCTATGGAGTACCAGATATTTAATCAAACATTATTCTGGGTGTACTTGTGAGGTGTTTCTGGATAAGATTAGCATTTGAATTTGTGAATTATATAAATCGGATTGTCCTTCACAAATGTGGGTAGGCCTCATCCAATCCATTTGAATCTTGAATAGAATAAAAATCAGAATAAAAGAGAATCCACTCTCTCTGTCTTCAGAGCTGGGACATTGGCCTTCTCTTGCCAGAGGTTATACCTTCAGATCTTCTTCCTTTAGGCCTTTGTACTCAGACCTGAACTATACCATTTTTTCCTAGCTTTAAGTAAGGGAAAGTATAAAGTGCAAGGAATGGATTCACTCATTCATTCAGCAAAATAGACTGATGGTCTGTTAGATGCCAGAAAATATTCTATATACTATAAAATAAAATTTTAAAATAATAATAATAATAATATTTCGTTCCTGAAGTTTATGTTTTATTAGAGAAAGTGATTTTAAGATGTGTTAATAAAATCCATGATATATGGTTCTAAGAAGGTATATTTTTGTTGAGAATGTGGCATTTGAATAAAAACCTGAAAGAGGTGCATAAATGAGCAGTGTAGTTTTTTGAAGAGGGATCCCTCAGGCTGATGAAAGAGTCAGAATCCACCCCTTGAGGGGAGTACATATCTGCAGTGCATAAGGAATGACTATTAAATAACATATCATGTATTGTAGATCATTTTAAAGCTTTTGGTTTTTACTATGAATGAGATGGGAATAGAGTGGAGGATTTTAGGTAGTGATTAGCACGATCTGACCTCTATTTTCACAATGTCCTTTTAGCTTTTGGGTTAGAAATAGATAAAATGGAACACATGTAAAAGCAGGGAGACTGTCTATTGTAATCACTCAGAGTGATGATGATGGCTTGTACTAGGGTGTTAGTACATGTGTAAAAGCTAAGTGGTTTTTAGACATATTTCAAAAATAGAGAAAGGTTTTGCTCACATCTGGATGTGAGATAAAATGGAATGGGAATACTCAAAGATGTGAGATAAAATGGTATGGGAATACTCAAAGATGATTCTAAGTTTCTATAATCTGTATAACTGGGAAAGTGGACTTGTCATTTACTGTGGTCAGAAGGACTGTAGGAAGATAAAGTGTTCTGTATAAAGCAAGATCCTTTGGACATAAGTTTGATATATCAAAAAAAAAGCTAATAGGAGACATAAAGCAGGCAGTTAGACATATGATTTGGGAACTTATGAGAGCTCTGGCTGGAAATATATATTTGGAATTTTCTGTGTACAAATGGCACACAAAAAGCTATAAATTAGACAAGATCAGAGAGGCACTAGACAAGATAGGAAAGATAAGTTCTCTAATAACTGAATCTGTGACATTTCAACACTGAGAAAAAATTAAGAGGAAACTTTAAAGGAGATCAAGAAGTGGCCAATGAGATAGGAGAAAATCTTGATGGTTTATTGTTCTGAAATCTACTGAAAAAGTATTTATCTGAAAAAAGAAAAAAAAAAGCTGGACAAATACAAGGAAAACTGAGAAATGACTAGAACACAAAGTAACTGATATGCTTAGCATCCATGCTGGGATAATACTGAAGGAGTGAAAGTCTATTTGGAATGGTTTCCAAAGTACTGGATGAGAAAAAAATTGAGTAGAGATAATTTTTTCCAAGAAATTTAATTCTAAATTGAAAAAGGAAATTGGGCAATAGGCAGAGGAGAAAGTGGCATCAAAAGAGAACTTTATGAAGTTTGTAGAAAGCAGTTTATTTTTTTAATGGAAATGATCCAATATATATGGATAGAACTGATAAACAGGTAGAGTGTAGGCAGTGAGTAGATTCTATTTACCAAGGGGAAGAATTTGCCTTTGTCTGGAGCATAGCTGATTCTTCCTAAGCAGTTCTGGGAACTTTCTTATAACTTGAAAAGTAAGGTAAGAGAAGAAAATGCAGTAGAGAAATATGGTACCTTTTCAAGGCATCACTCAGGGTCTCATTCAGGTATTATATTCTCCTGGAATATATCACAATTTCTAGTGTCCTGTTTATCCATTTCTTTCCTAGAAATGGAGAGTGTTGGTATGAATTGGTGGCATAAACAGGACCATATTATTTTTGTTTCTGCTTTTTAAGGGTCTGATTTAGTAAGAAGATTAAACACAGTTTGTTGGGTTTTTTTTTTTTTGGATTCTATTTGTTTCCACATAGCTTGGAGTATGGAAATTGAGGGTGCTTCCACTGGGGAGATTATCCAGGCAGATTCCTTTTCCCTTTCTTTGAAAGCTGTTTTATCCCACAGGGGCTAAGGACACAGGGACTAGAGAGACACTACCTGAAGCATATTTGAGTAAGAGTCCTAGACAAGATCAACATACAGAAATTGAATAAAAAAATTTTTTTATATCATTGTTATTACTTGTTGTAATAGGCAAATAATCTACTAACATATCACTCTAAAAAGAATACAAGGGAAGCCTAATTACTTGCTATGCGGGCCTAATCTAGTATGCAGTCCAGGAAAAGGAGAGTTCATGGTTTACCCCCACATTAATACTGGAATTTAGATGCAAAACATCATGTTAAGGGGCACCTGGGTAGCTCAGATCATGATCCCAGAGTCCTGGGATTGAGCCCCTTATCAGCTCCTTGCTTGGCAGGTAGTCTGCCTCTCCCTCTTCTTCTACTCTGCTAGTGCTCTCTCTCTCTTTCTCAAATAAATAAATAAAATCTTAGAAAATAAAGAAACATCATGTTAATAAAGATGATTAGCTTTTCAGTCACTGAATACATCTCATATGTGATCTTTGGGAAATTTTTGCATATGGTGGCTGGAAACAGAGAGAATTCCAGTGTTTGTACCCTTCTTGGAAAAAATATGTCAATATCAACTATTAACATATTTACAAAGTTTTGGAAGACAATGCAGAAAATTTAAATATCATGTATTATCTGATTTTGTATAAAATTCATTTGTCCCTGGCTTTTTTTTTTTTTTTTTTTTTTGGTAAATTAATAATTTGAGAATACTCAGTTCCTTTTTGCATGAGTCACATTAACCCATCAGTTTAAACATCTTTTGAAATAGCATTAACTATTTTATTTTCCCTCAAACACTATTTTGATAATTCACAAATTCAGTGGTTGTATCAGGAATAAGTTACTTAGGTGCCAATGAAATGTATTGTTATTCAAGCCAATTTTTAATTCTGGCTTCTTATTTTTTATGGTACACTTTTTTTTTTTTCCAGTCTTCATCCTTTAACTTTATTACTTCCTGCCTACCTGGATTAGATAAACTCTGTTATCCCTAGGAATATTCAACTATAAATTCTATAAAGATACAAATATTTTTAATTATTCCATATAAAAGGAATTTAAAACTGTAATGTGCATATTAACATAGAATTCACATTTTGTAATATAAAAATAACTTTAATATTTATAACAACTCAACCCAACATGTGCAATCGTAAAGGAAAATGGAAGTAAAAAGAGCAATTGTTTTTTGATTTTATACCACCATTTGTTCTGTTTTCCTGTGGAGAATTCATATAGAAGTGCAAGGACAACAAATTGTCAAGTTCAAATAAAAATTTATATCTTGAGATAAAAACAAGAGGCACAAGAAAACAACATAGATCTTTTTAACAGAAGGCTTCCTGTTGCTCTTGTAGATGGTGATGCTTTGTGGTCCAAAGGTCCGATGAATTAATTACTCTCTTGACACCTTGTTGGGAACCTATTGCCAGCTTTCTTCCTTACAGAAAGCCTTTGATGTTTGGAAAAATAGGAAGCAAATTGTGTTTTACCTTCATTTTAAAACTCTGATGCAACTCTAAAGAAAATGCATTTCTTGCGCTTTCATTCTTTTACATGGTATACTAAGAAATGAAATATTTGAAGGATAAAATTATTATTCTCCTAATTAATTAATATACTTCCTCTTCGTAATTTCTGTCTTATTGTCAAAAACCACCTCATAGGAGTGCCTGGGTGGCTCAATAGGCTAAGTATCTGATTCTTAATTTTGCCTCAGGTCATGATCTCAAGGTTGTGAGATCAAGCTTCATGACCAGCTCAGTGCTCAGCTTTGTGCTCAGCCTTCAGCTCAGCTGGTCTCCCTCTCCCTCTGCTCCTCAGCCCCTCCCCCGTTCTTTCTTTCTCAAAACTAAATAAATAAAATCTTAAACAAAGCAAAACAAAATAAAACACTGTCATATTTTTATATTTTCAAATTGAAATCTTGGTTTCAGTTCTGATCCCTACATTACTATCTTTGTTCAAAGAATTTCCAATGCTTTATAGTTTCACTCTTAACTATTATTTTAACCATCACATCATATTGATTTCTATGATCAAAACCCTTTCTATACTTTTGTTTTTTCTACTTGTATCATTTAATTAAGGAAATTATAACTGATCTTGGATTCATATTTTCAGTTCAGTTGTGAGTTTTCAACCACTGAGAGTGATTTTGAAATCACATTAATCTCCTATTAATCTCCTATTCAAAAAGGTCAAGAACTCACCATGCACTGTCCAAATTCCAATAAGGTTTTCACATAAGAGACACAATGAGATCATTAAATATTGATCTAATAGAAACTCAACAGAGGCACTTTTTTGTTATAAATGTTCTTTGAATAAGTGAGATATAAGGGTGCAAAAGATCTCCAAGACAATTTAGAAGTGACTGGAGTAAACACAGTCAGAAAGGATACAACTAGATAGTACAGAACATGTTCCTTAGGAGGGGACAAAACACAACACCACATATTTTAGCTACTGAGGGATAGTGGGGGACACTCTTCTCACATTCTCCTCCTGGTGGAGCACAATTTAATTAAGGCTTATGACTTAATGAGCTTCTCAGTTTCTGCAATGGCAAATAGTAAGAATATCACAGCCCAAAGAGAGAGCACTTTAAGTCAATCTTCTCAGGTTTTTCCACTGCTGGATTTGAGACTCCAGAAATCTCAGAAGCACCTGAGAATGTGACATAAATAGTAAGCGTCTCTTACCCAGAATTTGTTATGGATAACTTCTTAAATCTATGTGTCTTCAAGTCACTGATAGTGAGATTACACTGTTCATAAAATAGTAGAAATTATTAGTGTATTGTGGGAGGCCACGGTAAGGCTTGAGACGAGAACCAAACCAGGCCCTGACTTGTGCCTCCTTTGAAGGCTGAATAGCCGAACAAAAGGCTTAGGTCGATAAAGTCGAGTAGCACTGAGAAAGGGTCTGTGCTATGTGTTGTGCGCTCACCTACGTGACTTCCCACACATTTGCTAGTCAGATAGAAACGAGTTGGTCGGGGTCAGAAATTCTTGGCTGGTCCTTGCTGTCCTTGCACAGGCTATAGACTACACCACTGTAAGACTGTGCTGTGCTTACATAAACTATGTCTTGAGTGGCCTTGAAGACAGTACATCTGGTGCTAGAGGGTCTGCTATTGGTGTTTGGGAAATAGATAATGGGAAAGCTTGAAGGATTTTCTGTGCATGTTGCAAACTCTTTAGTAATCAGCTAAAAATAGATACTTTCTTACGATTGTTTCTGATAGCTATATAATGCCTTGCTGCCTTGAATAAAATTGGCACTATTGGACATCCTCCTTGGTGCTCCTCCTGCCCCCATCTCTTTGTCTCTTAATTTCTTTTCAGCATCCTCTTACCCTCTTGACCCTGGTCAATTTGTCGCGCCGGCCACGACAGTGTATCATATTCAAAGACTAGAGAAAAAGCTAGAAGCAGAGCTTGGATTTCATTCCACATAGGACAGATTACTTATGTTTTCTGCAACAACATCTAACCTATTCTCAACTCTGTCTCTTAGATTATTCTCTCTCAGTTATCTTTCCCTTAGTTTTCAAAAATGCCCATCGAATTTCTATTACCAATAGCTAATTACATCACTTATTATTAGCCAGACATTGTGCTGGATGGTTGAAATACACAATTTTAATCTACTGGCACATTAATTTAATGGATTAGATATTATTTCAATTTTAATTAATCAGAAATTGATATCTTCAGCAAATTATACAAGATAAGATGGCAATATCAAATGAGTTATGGGATGTATTCATATGGAGGTTGAGAAAAAGATCCAACAGTGAAGAGGTAGGAAACCCTTAGTATATCCATTGCAATTGATGTAATGAGAGAATATGGGATCATTCAAGGAAAACAAAATACTAGAGAAGAGGTGAGAGCCACAGTAAGACCTTGCTTATTTCAGCATTTAGATGTCAATTGGAAAAAGAGAAGTGGAAAAGTAAGACTGCAAATGATTACCATAGGTCAGAAACATAACGTGGAAAAAGTAGAGTGATGTAACATAGAAGCCAAAAGAAGGAAAGTTTTGACAATGTTAAGTAATTTCAAATGGTCTGCACATTTTAAGCTACATAAAAATATAATTCTGTGAATTAAATTTAGTGACATGAAGATCTTAGGTATATCAAATTCAGTTTACCCAGAAATGAATTATACTTGATTTTAAGACTTAGAAAAATGGATGAAATGTTATCTTAGAAATTTATACATGGTCTAATAAAAAATACTTAAAATTTCTAAAATTGAGGGCTTCTATTTGCTTGAAGAAAATGGATACCACTTGAATTAAGTCTTTCTATCTAAAATAACAAATGTAAGATCAATAAGACGTAGGAAATAAAATCTCACATTTTCTAAACCTTGATCATTATTACTAGGAGATAGAAAACATCCTGACTTTCAAATTACTCATAAGCATAGAAATAGATGACAAATTCCAACACAGTTACCACTGGAACTTGAGCCATTGCTACAAGCCTTTGCAGATTGAGAATGAAGGAAGAGAACCTTCAAAAGTCAATGGAAAAGAATATAGAACAGCAGATGTCTTTGACAAGTCAGGCAAAATCGTTTCCAGAAAACAAAAATTCAACTTTAAAACAGTTGAATACAAATGGATGCAATGAAAAAAAATATATATTCAAACTATCCTTCAAGTATTATGAAAGAGCTGTAAATATGCACAGATTCTGTCTATGCAGGGCAAACTATTCTTATAAGCCCTTCTCTATACTAAAGAATGAACCTCAGACAACCAAAAAGGGATTGAAAAAGCTGGCAAAAGTACAAAGGTGAGGTGTTATGGAAGACAGCAGTGTTCACAAGGTAGAAAATGAGGTAGAGAAAAAGGGGTAGAATAATATAATTTACTGTTGTGTAATAGGTAGGAGACAGACTATATCATGTAAACTTGACAAACTAGATATGCAAGGAATAGTTAATAGAAGAGGACTGAGAGCATTATAAAAGATATAAATATGATACAAAATAAATATGTGAATCATTCTAAATACCACAAGTATCAAAAAACAAGCTGCAAATAATGAGAAAGAAAAGAGTAAATGTAGCATATGACCATTAAAAATTATAATATTTAGTATGGAATAATATATTATAATAAAATATAATATATAATAATATAGTATGATATAATATATAGTATAACAATAATAAATTAAAATAATTATAAAATAAAGGAGTATGACAGAGTTGCTATATATCAAGCATATCCATAATCTGAATGTGCTCTATTTAGTAATAAAAAAATTAAAATTATATCATAAGGCAATCTTCAGCTCTATTCTCTAAAAAGAGACTCATTTAAAAACAAATTATTGATACAAGTTGAAAATAAAAGTGTGGACAAGAATACACACACACAGGAAAAAGGAAATACTAATGGAATAAAAGTAGGGATTTTAATATGAATATAAGAAAGAAGAATCCCACCAAAAATAATAATAAGAAGAAGAAGAAGAAGAAGTGGGGTGCCTGGGTGGCTCAACTGATTAAGTGTCTGACTCTTGATTTTAGCTCCAGTTATGACCTCAAGGTTGTGAGATCTAGTTCTGTGTGGGGCTCTACACTGGGTGTGGAGTCTGCTCAAATTCTTTCTCGCCCTTTCCTGCCCCTCCCTCCTGCTCCTGTGTTCACTCTCTTTCTTTTTAAAAAACAAAACAAAATTAATGAGAAATACTTTTAGGGCTAAAAGGCAAACAAAATAAAACAAAAACTGACACATGAATAGCTGTTCCTCCAAAAACATAGCAAACACCTATTAAAGCAAACTATAGAAAAGTAAGTAGAAATAAATTTTTTAAAAACACTGAACACATTAGCACACCATACTCAGTTAAAATCAGGGCATGTAGACAGACTAGATAAGATTTTAAAAGATTTCAAAATGTAATATGCTAAAACTTTTAAATACACAATTTATAATCTATAATACACTCATAAAGACATACAATTAAAATTGAGCATTTAGAAGTGGATAGTGATCTGAAAGAAGACAATAAATAGATCCATTGCTCAAACAATACAAAATAAGAAACTTCAAACTGATCACAGATATAAATGTAAAATGTAATCCTATAAGCACTAGAGAAAAAACATGGATAGAATCCTTTGTATTCTTTTGTAATCTTGGTATAGAGAAATGTTTTCTAATTATAACTGAAAATCAAGATGCAATAATAGAACAGATTGATATATCTAACTAAAAATGTGGGAAAACATTTATAAAATATATCATTAGCTATAAAAAGTTAAGTACATATTAAGTAAAAGGCATAAAAATTGAGGCTGTAAAGACCAAAAAAGCATGAGAGAAAAATAGGAGAAACACGAACACATATTTCTCAAAAAAAGATATAATGGTTCTTAAGTAAAGAAAAAAATTCAAATTCAATTATCACAAGAGAAATGCATATGTAAACATAAACAGATACAATTTTGTAAACCTTGGATTGCCCCAAATTCCGATATTCTTCAGTATGCTGTTAATGAAGCTACTAGGAAACAGGCATTTGCATGGATTCCTAGTAGGAGGAAAAAAAGATCCAATCCCTACAAAGATGACTTTAGAACATCTGTAAACCTTATGTTTTCCCTTTATCCTTCCACGGAGCAAAATCTTTAAGGAATTTACCTTGGAAATAGACCTCTGATACTATGAAAATACACATACAAAAGGCTCCACATTGAGGATAATGATGAAATACTGGGAACCTTACAAGCATTCTAGATTTTGTGTATGAAAGACTTTTTGGCCACTTATTTTCCTTGATGAAAAACCAAACACTAATGAAATTGGTAATTAACAAGGGTGGAGGAGCACGTGAGAGAGGGTTAAGAACAAATAATCCCAAACTGAAAGCAAACTGAACAAATAAACTAAAAAAAATAATGAAAATAATAAAAATGATCTGTTCAAGTAACATTTGAACATAGTATTTTAATTATAAACCCTCAGCTAAAACACATGTACACAACTAAAACACATGTACACAGCTAAAACACAGGTGCTTTTACTGAAAGCTTGGTATTTCTGAGATAATGATATGAGTTTAGTAATTTTTTTAAAACCATATTCTGTAATTTGTAGGACTGAGCAATAAACAAATATATTATTGCTTAGAGCTGGGTTCCTCAGTGTGGAAGAAAGGAAATATCAATCAAGAACACAAGGAAGAATGGTGTAGAATTAGAATGAACTCAAATATCATATATATAAATATAAATATATAAATATTTTATATATGTATATATATATATATAACTCCTGATATTTGTGTATGTATATGTGTATGTACATTATTTCTGGTATCTGTATAAATAACCATATCTATTAGAATACATCCTCATATACTCCAGGGTATATGTGTGTATGTATGTGTGTTTATACCTTTTGCTAGAAAGTTGGGAAATAGAACCAATGAGTTAAAAAATTTCCCCAGACTCACATAGCTGATAAATATTGAAGGTAGTATTTAAAATCCTGCACATGCTTAAAAAGTATTCAGCTGATTATCATGTTAGTCAGAATTTAGGCATTACAGATGTATATTAATTTTCATTATGCAAAATGTGCACATTGTTGTCTACCAGTTAAAATAGAAACTAAAAGTTGCATTCATAATATTGAATATTTGTAAGTCTTCTAAGAGCAAAAGGAAAAAAAAAGAGTAAAAAAAAATATTCTAGCACAAGTTCAAGAGTATATGATCTGAATCATTTATATACTGCTTTTCTAAAAAAAAGTTAAAGTAAAAAGAAAATTGATAAAATCGTGATTGCCATAGAGAATTTAAAAATATATATTCCTAATACTTGACAAGGAAATGTGTCCAAAACAATAACTGGAACATAATTGATATACTTGATAAACTTGATCTGACAAATTGTACATATTATATACCATGAAATATAAAGTATCCATGGAACATATAAACATGACTGTCTTTTATTTCACCAAGATATCCTCAATAGATCAAAACTTATAGTACATTGTTTATGAAGTCATGTCACAAAATGCAGATTTTAAAAATAAAAGTTTAACAATAATTTTTAAACATATTTTAAAGATTAAATTGCATTATACTAAAATTAACTATTTAATTAAATATTGATATAGCTTACAGCAAAACTGCTTTGTTTCTAAATATTATTGTCCATTTAGAGATGAAAACAATACAACCTATCAAAATTAAAGAATCTTACTAATAAAAATGGAAAAATACTGAAACAACCCCCAAATAGAATCTATAAATACATTAAAGGAATAATGCATAAGGACAAAATAAAATATGTTGTATTTTAGTTGTAGGAAAAATAAACATTTAACTTCTTTAAAAAAAACTTCATGTCAATAGTTTAAATCAGAAAAAATACAATGAGTCAGTATCTATTTATTAAAAAGCTATTGTCAAATTGAATAAAAGTTTCTTTCCAAAGAGTAAATCATGATACAAGAACATATGTTTTATCAAATTGAGAATCTCCAACTGAAGCCAACAGCCAAACCATACTATGGATAGGAACATTCCAATTAACTGAAGATTAAAGCACAGATCGAAAGCTACTACCATATTTATTCAATCCCATGCAGTATTATAAAAGTGAATACAAGACAGAAATATCAGCGATGGTGAAAATGCCATTTCCAAGTACAATTATGATTGTTTCCATGTAATTCAAGGGAATCATTTTGATAGGAAGATTTAACATTACATTATTAATTCTCCCATAAACATATCCAATTATTATACAAAACAATAAAAATTCAAAAAAATTTATATCTGATTTTAATAGTCATTGGGTAATGGAGAACTAAGTTGCAGAAGTTTAAATTGTGATAAGGAGACAGTGGGGAATAAAGCCAGATAATATAAGGTCCTAAGTAGACTGGTGGGAAGTAGATTCAGAACAGTTAGAAAGATCAGACTTCCCCAATATGAAGTATATATATTTTTATGAGAAAAAAAGAAAGAATGTGAGATGAGGTGGCAGTATAAAGTTTATGACAAAACATGGTGGGGAAAGTACCAACAACACAAGTCAAAATGTGCATATATACATATAGTTCTTCTATGAAATATGTGTTGAAGGTGGAATATCAAATCACTGAGAATTACATGGAAAAAAGTAATTGACATAAACAAACTGAAGTTAATTTTAAAAAGAAAAAGAAATCATACCAGAAACCAAAAATTTCTACATATACTGCAAATTTAGATATATCAACATCTTATAGTTGCTCTAAAAAAAAAAACCAAAACCACAAACTCAGTGGCTTCAAGTAACCCCACTTTATTATTTCACAGTGTTGGCTTTCAGACCTGTGAAGTAGGTGGAGAGGGCTATGCTCCTTTTGGAGGGACTAGGAGAGAATCTGTACCTTATCCTTTTTCAGATTCTAGAGGCTGAAGCATTCCTTCACTTCTGGGTTTGCACCAATCTAACATTTATTTTGGTCATCACCTCTCTTCCAATTTTGAAATTTATGCCTTGGTCTTCTAAATAACCTTTTGACTGGATTGGGTCCACCCAAATAAGTCAAGATAATTTCACCACCTCAAATCATTAACTTAATCACATCACCAATATAACTTTTGTTGTGTAAAAGGTTTACAAAAGGTTTAGACAAATAGGACATGGACATCTTTAGGGGCACTTTATTCTACCTACCACACATATAAAAACAAATAAGCAAAAAGACCAAAATTAAGACACAAGTGCTCTATGTGCTTCCTATAAGAGTCTCATTTTAGACCTAAAAACATCTGCAGATTGAGAGTGAGGGGATGAAGAACCATTTGTCATGCAAATGGACATCAAAAGGAAGCCAGAGTAGCAGTACTTATAACAGACAAACTAGATTTTAAACAAAAAACTGTAACAAGAGAGGAACAAGGGCATCGTCACCAACATCTGTTATTTCCCGAGTTGTTAATTTTGTGTGAGGTGTGGAGAACCATTTATCATGCTAGCTGGACTAGCAATCCTTATATCAGAAAAACTAGATTTAAAACCAAAGACTGTAATGAGAAATGAAGAAGAACACTATATCATAATAAAGGGGTCTATACAACAAGAAGATCTAACAATTGTAAATATATATGACCCCAACTTGGGAGAACCCAAATGTATAAAATAATTAATAAAAAATATAAAGGAACTCATAATACAATAATAGTAGGGGACATTAACACCCCACTCATAACAATGGACTAAAATCAACAAAGAAATAATAGCTTTGAATGATACACTGGACCAGATGGACTTAACAGATATATTCAGAATATTTCATCCTAAAGCAGCAGAACATACTTTCTTTTCAAGTTCACATGGGGCATTCTCCAGAACAGATCACATACTGGGTCACAAATCAGGCCTCAACCAATACAAAAAGACTGAGATCATATCCTGCATATTTTCAGACCACAATATGAAACTTGAAGTCAACCATAAGAAAACATTTGGAAAGATGACAAATACAGAGAAGTTAGGGGGGAGGAGTCAAGATGGCGGAGAAGTAGCAGGCTGAGACTACTTCAGGTAGCGGGAGATCAGCTAGATAGCTTATCTAAAGATTGCAAACACCTACAAATCCAATGGGAGATCGAAGAGAAGAAGAACAGCAACTCTAGAAACAGAAAATCAACCACTTTCTGAAAGGTAGGACGGGCGGAGAAGTGAATCCAAAGCGACGGGAAGATAGACCGCGGGGGGAGGGGCCGGCTCCCGGCAAGCGGCGGAGCAACGGAGCACAAAATCGGGACTTTTAAAAGTCTGTTCCGCTGAGGGACATGGCTCCAGAGGCTTAACCGGGGTGAAGCCCACGCAGAGTCAGCGTGGCCTCAGGTCCTGCAGGGTCACAGAAGGATCGGGGGCGTCTGAGTGTCACAGAGCTTACAGGTATTAGAACAGGGAAGCCGGCTACAGAGACAGAGCCGAGGAGTGACTCTCAGCTCGGGGTTACCTTGAACCGGTTGCAGGCTCGGTCAGCTCGGAGCGCGGCCGGAGGCAGGGTGACGGGAGTAAATCGGTGCTGTTCTCTGAGGGCGCACTGAGGAGTGGGGCCCCGGGCTCTCGGCTCCTCCGGGCCGGAGACTGGGAGGCCGCCATCTTCATTCCCGCCCTCCAGAACTCTACGGAAAGCGCTCAGGGAACAAAAGCTCCCGAAAGCAAACCCGAGCGGATTACTCAGACCGGCCCCTGGTAAGGGCGGTGCAACTCCACCAGGGGCAAAGACACTTGAGAATCACTACAACAGGCCCCTCCCCGAGAAGATCAACAAGAAGCCCAGCCAGGATCAAGTTCACCTACCAAGGAGGACAGTTTCAATACCAAGGAGAGCAGCGTAATTCCAAAGGAGGAGAAAGCAAAGCACGGAACTCATGGCTTTCTCCCCATGATTCTTTAGCCTTGCAGTTAATTTAATTTTTTTTCTTTTTCAATTTATTTTTCTTCTTCTGCTAAATTTTTTTAACTTTTACCCTTTTCTTTTTTAACGTTTTTAAACTAGTTTACCTAATATATATATTTTTTTTTCCTTTTTTTTTTTTTTTTTTTTTTGGTTTTTTTTTTTTTTTTTTTTTTTCTTTTTTTTTTTTTTTTTTTTTTTTTTCCTTTTTCTTCTTTCTGAACCTCTTTTTATCCCCTTTCTCCCCCTCATGATTTGGGATCTCTTATGATTTGGCTAAAGCATATTTTCCTGGGGTTGTTGCCACCCTTTTAGTATTTTACTTGCTCCTTCATCTGCTCTTATCTAGACAAAATGACAAGGCGGAAAAATTCACCACAAAAAAAAGAACAAGAGGCAGTACCAAAGGCTAGGGACCTAATCAATACAGACATTGGTAATATGTCAGATCTAGAGTTCAGAATGACGATTCTCAAGGTTCTAGCCGGGCTTGAAAAAGGAATGGAAGATATTAGAGAAACCCTCTCGGGAGATATAAAAGCCCTTTCTGGAGAAATAAAAGAACTAAAATCTAACCAAGTTGAAATCAAAAAAGCTATTAATGAGGTGCAATCAAAAATGGAGGCTCTCACTGCTAGGATAAATGAGGCAGAAGAAAGAATTAGCGATATAGAAGACCAAATGACAGAGAATAAAGAAGCTGAGCAAAAGAGGGACAAACAGCTACTGGACCATGAGGGGAGAATTCGAGAGATAAGTGACACCATAAGACGAAACAACATTAGAATCATTGGGATTCCAGAAGAAGAGGAAACAGAGAGGGGAGCAGAAGGTATATTGGAGAGAATTATTGGAGAGAATTTCCCCAATATGGCAAAGGGAACAAGCATCAAAATCCAGGAGATTCAGAGAACCCCCCTCAACATCAATAAGAATAGGTCCACACCCCGTCACCTAATAGTAAAATTTACAAGTCTTAGTGACAAAGAGAAGATCCTGAAAGCAGCCCGGGAAAAGAAGTCTGTAACATACAATGGTAAAAATATTAGATTGGCAGCAGACTTATCCACAGAGACCTGGCAGGCCAGAAAGAGCTGGCATGATATATTCAGAGTACTAAACGAGAAAAACATGCAGCCAAGAATACTATATCCAGCTAGGCTATCATTGAAAATAGAAGGAGAGATTAAAAGCTTCCAGGACAAACAAAAACTGAAAGAATTTGCAAATACCAAACCAGCTCTACAGGAAATATTGAAAGGGGTCCTCTAAGCAAAGAGAGACCCTAAAAGTAGTAGATCAGAAAGGAACAGAGACAATATACAATAACAGTCACCTTACAGGCAATACAATGGCACTAAATTCCTATCTCTCAATACTTACCCTGAATGTGAATGGGCTAAATGCCCCAATCAAAAGACACAGGGTATCAGAATGGATAAAAAAACAAAACCCATCTATATGTTGCCTACAAGAAACTCATCTTAAACCCGAAGACACCTCCAGATTTAAAGTGAGGGGGTGGAAAAGAATTTACCATGCTAATGGACATCAGAAAAAAGCAGGAGTGGCAACCCTTATATCAGATCAATTAGATTTTAAGCCAAAGACTATAATAAGAGATGAGGAAGGACACTATATCATACTCAAAGGAACTGTCCAGCAAGAAGATCTAACAATTTTAAATATCTATGTCCCTAACATGGGAGCAGCCAACTATATAAACCAATTAATAACAAAATCAAAGAAACACATCGACAATAATACAATAATCGTAGGGGACTTTAACACTCCCCTCACTGAAATGGACAGATCATCCAAGCAAAAGATCAACAAGGAAATCAAGGCCTTAAATGACACACTGGACCAGATGGACATCACAGATATATTCAGAACATTTCATCCCAAAGCAACAGAATACACATTCTTCTCTAGTGCACATGGAACATTCTCCAGAATAGATCATATTCTCGGTCCTAAATCAGGTCTCAACCGTTATCAAAAGATTGGGATCATTCCCTGCATATTTTCAGACCACAATGCTCTGAAGCTAGAACTCAATCACAAGAGGAAATTTGGAAAGAACCCAAATACATGGAGACTAAACAGCATCCTTCTAAAGAATGAATGGGTCAACCAGGAAATTAAAGAGGAGTTGAAAAAATTCATGGAAACAAATGATAATGAAAACACAACGGTTCAAAATCTGTGGGACACAACAAAGGCAGTCCTGAGAGGAAAATATATAGCAGTACAAGCCTTTCTCAAGAAACAAGAAAGGTCTCAGGTACACAACCTAACCCTACACCTAAAGGAGCTGGAGAAAGAACAAGAAAGAAACCCTAAACCCAGCAGGAGAAGAGAAATCATAAAGATCAGAGCAGAAATCAATGAAATAGAAACCAAAAAAACAATAGAACAAATCAATGAAACTAGGAGCTGGTTCTTTGAAAGAATTCATAAGATTGATAACCCCCTGGCCAGACTTATCAAAAAGAAAAGAGAAAGGACCCAAATAAATAAAATCATGAATGAAAGAGGAGAGATCACAACTAACACCAAAGAAATACAGACAATTATAAGAACATACTATGAGCAACTCTACGCCAACAGATTTGACAATCTGGAAGAAATGGATGCATTCCTAGAGACATATAAACTACCACAACTGAACCAGGAAGAAATAGAAAGCCTGAACAGACCCATAACCAGTAAGGAGATTGAAACAGTCATCAAAAATCTCCAAACAAACAAAAGCCCAGGGCCAGACGGCTTCCCGGGGGAATTCTACCAAACATTTAAAGAAGAACTAATTCCTATTCTCCTGAAACTGTTCCAAAAAATAGAAATGGAAGGAAAACTTCCAAACTCATTTTATGAGGCCAGCATCACCTTGATCCCAAAACCAGACAAGGATCCCATCAATAAAGAGAACTACAGACCAATATCCTTGATGAACACAGATGCAAAAATTCTCGCCAAAATACTAGCCAATAGGATTCAACAGTACATTAAAAGGATTATTCACCACGACCAAGTGGGATTTATTCCAGGGCTGCAAGGTTGGTTCAACATCCGCAAATCAATCAATGTGATACAACACATTAATAAAAGAAAGAACAAGAACCATATGATACTCTCCATAGATGCTGAAAAAGCATTTGACAAAGTACAGCATCCCTTCCTGATCAAAACTCTTCAAAGTGTAGGGATAGAGAGCACATACCTCAATATTATCAAAGCCATGTATGAAAAACCCACCGCAAATATCATTCTCAATGGAGAAAAACTGAAAGCTTTTCCGCTAAGGTCGGGAACACGGCAGGGATGTCCGTTATCACCACTGCTATTCAACATAGTACTAGAAGTCCTAGCCTCAGCAATCAGACAACAAAAGGAAATTAAAGGCATCCAAATCGGCAAAGAAGATGTCAAACTCTCACTCTTTGCAGATGATATGATACTATATGTGGAAAACCCAAAAGACTCCACTCCAAAACTGCTAGAACTTGTACAGGAATTCAGTAAAGTGTCAGGATATAAAATCAATGCACAGAAATCAGTTGCATTTCTCTACACCAACAATAAGACAGAAGAAAGAGAAATTAAGGAGTCCATCCCATTTACAATTGCACCCAAAACTATAAGATACCTAGGAATAAATCTAACCAAAGAGACTAAGAATCTATACACAGAAAACTATAAAGTACTCATGAAAGAAATTGAGGAAGACACAAAGAAATGGAAAAATGTTCCATGCTCCTGGATTGGAAGAATAAATATTGTGAAAATGTCTATGCTACCTAAAGCAATCTACACATTTAATGCAATTCCTATCAAAGTACCATCCATTTTTTTCAAAGAAATGGAACAAATAATCCTAAAATTTATATGGAACCAGAAAAGACCTCGAATAGCCAAAGCAATATTGAAAAAGAAAGCCAAAGTTGGTGGCATCACAATTCCGGACTTCAAGCTCTATTACAAAGCTGTCATCATCAAGACAGCATGGTACTGGCACAAAAACAGACACATAGATCAATGGAACAGAATAGAGAGCCCAGAAATAGACCCTCAACTCTATGGTCAACTAATCTTCGACAAAGCAGGAAAGAATATCCAATGGAAAAAAGACAGCCTCTTCAACAAATGGTGTTGGGAAAATTGGACAGCCACATGCAGAAAAATGAAAGTGGATCATTTCCTTACACCACACACGAAAATAGACTCAAAATGGATGAAGGATCTCAATGTGAGAAAGGAATCCATCAAAATCCTTGAGGAGAACACAGGCAGCAACCTCTTCGACCTCAGCCGCAGCAACATCTTCCTAGGAACATCGCCAAAGGCAAGGGAAGCAAGGGCAAAAATGAACTATTGGGATTTCATCAAGATCAAAAGCTTTTGCACAGCAAAGGAAACAGTTAACAAAACCAAAAGACAACTGACAGAATGGGAGAAGATATTTGCAAATGACATATCAGATAAAGGGCTAGTGTCCAAAATTTATAAAGAACTTAGCAAACTCAACACCCAAAGAACAAATAATCCAATCAAGAAATGGGCAGAGGACATGAACAGACATTTCTGCAAAGAAGACATCCAGATGGCCAACAGACACATGAAAAAGTGCTCCACATCACTCGGCATCAGGGAAATACAAATCAAAACCACAATGAGATACCACCTCACACCAGTCAGAATGGCTAAAATTAACAAGTCAGGAAATGACAGATGCTGGCGAGGATGCGGAGAAAGGGGAACCCTCCTACACTGTTGGTGGGAATGCAAGCTGGTGCAACCACTCTGGAAAACAGCATGGAGGTTCCTCAAAATGTTGAAAATAGAACTCCCCTATGACCCAGCAATTGCACTGCTGGGTATTTACCCTAAAGATACAAACGTAGTGATCCGAAGGGGCACGTGCACCCGAATGTTTATAGCAGCAATGTCTACAATAGCCAAACTATGGAAAGAACCTAGATGTCCATCAACAGACGAATGGATAAAGAAGATGTCGTATATATACACAATGGAATACTATGCAGCCATCAAAAGAAATGAAATCTTGCCATTTGCAACGACGTGGATGGAACTAGAGGGTATCATGCTTAGCGAAGTAAGTCAATCAGAGAAAGACAACTATCATATGATCTCCCTGATATGAGGGAGAGGAGATGCAACATGGGGGGTTAAGGGTGTAGGAGAAGAATAAATGAAACAAGATGGGATTGGGAGGGAGACAAACCATAAGTGACTCTTAATCTCACAAAACAAACTGAGGGTTAATGGGGGGAGGGGGTTGGGGGGGTGGGATTATGGACATTGGGGAGGGTATGTGCTATGGTGAGTGCTGTGAAGTGTGTAAACCTGGCGATTCACAGACCTGTACCCCTGGGGATAAAAAGATATTATATGTTTTAAAAAAATAAAACTTAAAAAAAAATATACAGAGAAGTTAAAGAAAATCCTACTAAAGAAATGAGTGGACCAACCAGGAAACTAAAGAAGAAATTAAAAAATGCATAGAAACAAATGAAAATGAAAACACAATGGTCCAAAATCTTTGGAGGCAGCAAAAGTCATTATAAGAGGGAAGTTTTTGCAATACAAACCTACCTCAAGAAGCAAGAAAAATCTCAAATATGCAACCTAATCTTAAATCTAAAGGAGCTAGAAAAAGAGCAACAAATGAAGCCTAAAGTCAGCAGAAGGGAAATAATAAAGATTAGAGAAGAAATAAATGATATAGAAACAAACAAAACCCAGTAGAACAGAGAGATGAAACTAGGAGCTGATTCTTTGAAAAAAAAAATTATAAAATTGATAAACCTCTAGCCAGACTTATCAAAAAAGGACAGGACTTATCAAAAAAAAGGACAGAAAGGACCCCAAAAAATAAAATCATGAATGAGAGAAGAAAGATCATAACCAACACCACAGAAATACAATTACAAGAGAATATTGTGAAAAATTATATGTCAGTAAATTAGGCAATCTGGAAGAAATGGATAAATTACCAGAAACACATAAGCTATCAAACTGAAACAGGAAGAAATAGAAAACTTGAACAGACTGATGACCACCAAAGAAACTGAATCAGTAAACAAAAATCTAACAAAAGTCCAGGGCCAGGTAGCTTTCTAGGGGAATTTTTTTTTTTTAAAGATTTTATTTTTTCATGAGACACAGAAAGAGAGAGAGGCAGAGCAGAGAGAGAAGCAGGCTCCCTGGTTCCCTGTGGTGCATAAGACTTGATATCTGGACCCTGGGACAGTGACCTGAGCTGAAGGCAGATGCTTAACCAACTGAGCCATCCAGGTGCCCACCAGGGGAATTCTACCAAACATTTTAAAGAAGAGCTAATACACCTATTCTTCTCAGACTGTTCCAAAAATTAGAAATGGAAGGAAAACTTACAAACTCATTCTATGAGGCCAGCACTGACTTGATTCCAAAACTAGACAAAGACTCCACTGAAAAGGAGAATTACAGGCCAGTATCCCTGATGAACATGGATACAAAAATTCTCAACAAAATATTTGTGAATCAAATCCAACAGTACAGTAAAATAATCATTCACCACGATCATGTGGGATTTATTCCTGTACTGCAAGGGTGACTCAATACTCGCAAATCAATCAACATGATATACCACATTAATACGAGAAAGGAAAAGAACCATATGATCCTCTTAAAAGATGCAGAAAAAGCATTTGACAAAGGGATAGAGGGAACATACTTCAGCATTATACAGGTCATATACTAATATCTCAGCTAATCATATCAGCTAATATCATGCTCAGTGTGTGAGCTTTTCCTCTATGGTCAGGAACAAGACAAGGATGTTCACTCTTATTGTTGCTATTTAACATAGTACTGGAAGTCCTAGACTCAGCAATCAGGCAACAAAAAGAAATTAAGACATCCAAATCAGCAAGGAAGAAGTCAAACTTTCACTCTTCACAGATGACATGATATTCTATGTAGAAAACCCAAAAGAGTCCACCAAAATTTTGCTAGAACTGATACACAAATTCAGTAAAGTTGCAGGATAAAAAAATCAACTTACAGAAATCTGTTGCAATTCTCCACACCAATAATGAAGCAGCAGAAAAAGAAATCAAGAAAAAGAAATCAAGCAGAAAAAGAAATCAATCCCATTTATAATTATACCAAAAACCATAAACTACCCAGGAATAAACCTAAGCAAAGAGGTAAAAGATCTGTACTCTGAGAATGATAGAACACTTATGAAAGAAACTGAAGATGACACAAAGAAATGGGAAAACATTCCATGCTCATGGATCAGAAGAACAAATATTGTAAATTTGCCTGTACTACCCAAAACAATTTACACATTTAATAAGGTAGCATTATTCACAGAGCTATAATAAACAATCTGAAAATTTGTATGGAACCACAAAAGACCCCAAATTGTCAAACCAGTCTTGAAAAAGAAAAGTGAATCTGGGGGCATCTCAATTCCAGACTTCAAGCTGAACTACAGAGCTGCAGTCATCAAGACAGTATGGTACTGGCACAAAAATAGATGCATAGACCAATGGGACAGAATAAAAAACCCAGAAATGGACCCCCAGCTATATGGTCAACCAAGCCTCAACAAAGCAGGAAAGAATATCCAATGGGGGAAAAGTCTCTTCAACAAATGGTTTTGGGGAAACTGGACAACCACATGCAAAAGAAAGGAACTGGACCAATTTCTTACACCACAAACAAAATTAAATTCAAAATGAATGAAAGATCTAAATACGAGACAGTAAACCATGGAAATCCTAGAGAAGAACACAGGCAATAATCTCTTTGACATCTGCTGTAGCAACTTCTTACTAGCATTCTAGTATGCTGTAAGCATACTTTTTTCCCCAGAGGAAAGGGAAACAAAAGCAAAAATGAACGATTGGGACTTCATCAAGGGGTTTGAATCCTTCACTACATCTGCCTTCAGAGGTCATGAACCAGTCTGAAGGGGAAGGCAGCATTCTCCATGAGGCTTTTGTAATTACCTATGGTTGATCCTGAAAAATCATCCATGGGTTTTCAACCAGAAGCCATACTCCTGAGTCAGACCAGAATTTTTTCCCTTACAGCTTTTGCTGACTGGTTTAAGGCAGTGCATGGATGTGAGTGCATGTGTGCCTCACCCTTCTCCTCCCCCACACTTCTAAACAAAAACAGTTCATGATTGGTAGAGATGGTGGAAAATTCTATTTTTATATTTGCTTATTTAAACACTTTAATTTTGTCTATTAAACTGTTATTACTAAGCAATATTGCACTAATAAAAGTTGGGGAAAATGTGAAATAAAGATAAATAGAGCCAGTAAAAAATTAACGTTTGTTTAAAATAATGATGACATGAAACCATTTTATAATTCCACAGAAGACAATAAAATTGTTCACTATCTCTGAAATTAAAAGTAATGAACCTGCTTAATGAAGAGCAATTGTCTAAGGGAATTTAGAATAATCAAAGAAGTAAGTGTACTTAAAAAAATAAGACTTCTCTTTGTTCAAAGAAAACACAAATACAATTTGTCTACATATTCTTGAATACAGAAAAATGCTGTTCAACAGTTTGCATATTTTAAGATTGTTAACAGAAACACTTTTAGAAACATGAAATGCATTTCAGAGTGCATAGACTCCATTTAATTTATTTTTTTAATAATACTCCGACTTCCATAATTGAAATATGAGCTCCTATTCCACACTTTCTGTATGCAAAATATGTTCAACAAGAACTTAACAAATAAAGAAATATGAGATTGCAAAAATATTATTAAAATGGTTTGATATATTACAGGACAAAAAGCCTAGATATGTGTGTGTTGGTTTTCTATTGATTTGTCATATGAGATAAAGAAAAATTCTTCTTAAAACCTATACATATACACAAAGGCTTAAAGGCTAGACAGCTGCAAGTTCATAAATCTGCTTGAACCCAAAGGACTCATCTTTGGGAGAACCACACCTGGCCTCATGCCCAAATAAATGACATCATTCAATAATGACCAATCACAAAAGAGACTTTTCAATCACCTTCTGTAACTAATCACATTGTATTTTTATTTTATTTTTCTTTTTTTAGATTTTTATTTATTTATTTGACAGAGAGAGATATCACAAGTTGGCAGACAGGCAGGCAGAAAGAGCGGGGGGTGGGGGGGAGTAGGCTCCCTGCTGAGCAGAGAGCCTGGCCTCAAGCCCAGGACCCTGAGATCATGACCTGAGCCGAAGGCAGAGGCTTAACCCACTGAGCCACCCAGGCGCCCTCAAATTGTATTTTTCTGAATCCAACCTTATTTAGAATGAAATTCCTCTTTTCTACATTGTAACTACCCTTCAGACAACACATGCAGAAACACTCATTCTACTTATTCCAGTATGGTACGGGCTCTTTGGGCCTAATAAACTAATAAACTCAGTCTTGATTTAAATGATTATTTTGATTTTGACTACTTTTCCAACATTTTCCCCCTAAGAAAAGATGATTTCAATAAATTTTACATGCTTCTTACATCAAATAGTAAATAACTTTTAATTTAAAATTATTTCAGCATATATTTGCTATACTTGATTTTGAGACTCCATCTCTTTTTCCTGTTTTATTTTTGTTTATACATTGATTTTTGTGTCTCTTGTCAGAAGGCATACCTAGGCTGCCTGTGTCTCCCAAAGGTCAAGTGGCTAGATCATCCTGTTCTTCACCCCATGAAGACAGGGTGTAAGTGACATGGGCACCCTTTTCTCTTTACAATTGTTAATTTGGGGAATTTTTGAAGCCACCATGTGTGGAAATTGGGGAGATGAGTTAAAGTTATCACATATGAGAGAACACATAAAATCCTGTATCATGTAGATACATTGATCTTATTTGACTAACTGATCTTACTGTGGTTGCTACCGTCTGTATCTCTGGAATTTTCTTGGTTCATTACCTCCTACCCCCAATACTTTCTAAATAGACTTTTCAATTTACTTTCAATTGATTTTAATTAATTTTCTCGATGCTTTTTAAAAAATATATCTGAGATCATATCATATCATTTGCAGTTTATAATCCTGCCTGGTAGATAAACTGCTATTGAACAGTGCCTTGAGCGGGGGTGGAGGGGGAAGCTGTGGGGAAAAGTGGGGCACTGAAAAATGACTAAAATGCTCAGATTAGGCAGAAGTCTATAAAAACCTATTAATAAGCCAGGCTGCGGGGCACCTGGGTGGCTCAGTGGGTTAAAGCCTCTGCCTTCAGCTCAGGTCATGATCCCAGGGAGCCTGCTTCCCCCCCCCACTCTCTGCCTGCCTCTCTGCCTATTTGTGACCTGTCTGTCAAATAAATAAATAAATAAATCTTAAAAAAAAAAAAAAAGCCAGGCTGGTAAATTAGCTGACAGTGTGGAATCAAATGCTCATTGAAACAACGCTTGCAAAATGTATTGTTGAAAGAATCCAAGTATTCTGAATTGAAGTGGCTGTTTTTGACAGTATTTGGCAGGCTGCAGAAAACTTAAGACCAAACACACACACACACACACACACACACCCCATATAAACTCCAAATTTCTTAGTCTAAATCTGGAACTAAATTCAGGGATATTCTATGACAGTGGAGAAACAAATTTGACTCTGCTAACCTCTTCAGGACAGAGATAACTAGAAATCACACTCGGAATTTGGTATGGTAGGTTGTCTCATTAGAACATGCACTGGTGAATCCAAGCCTGGTTTTAATATACACAGTCCAAATAAATAAAGATGATAGAAATTCCTGACATAAATAAGAACAATCTTCCTCAATAACTTTCAATTCATGTCAAAAAATAAAAATTAGGATTTATATGACAACCCAGGCACGTAGAAAAGATTACCCATAGTTCTGAAAGACCAATCCAGGGGCCAGGCCCTTTGTATTCCTTCCTATCCCTTCCTAGGAATTAGGGTGGGGGTGAGGGGAGGATAATAAAAGCACACGTGTATATAGGTGCTACACTTTATGTTGAAGGAAAGAAGTATAAATATTTAGAAAGATGGAATTATTGGATCAAATTTTGGGGGGTTCAAATAACTTTTAGCTATGATTTTTGAAATAAAGTAGAAAAGAGTCTCATTACAAAAGGTTGTATACATACTTTCAGTGAGAGGAAATTTCAATATTCATGGAAATCATCCGGGCAAGTCTGTCTGTAATATAATCACTTTTGGTGGTTATATGGTCATATATGTGGTTTCCTTAGAAATAAACAGATTAGCAGTCTAAATTATTAAATTGTACCTCCCTTTAAAAGTCTGTCAATTCCACAGGATCATAGGGGAAGGGAGGGAAAAATGAAACAAGACGAAACCAGAGAGGAAGAGAAACCATGAGACTCTCAATCTCAGGAAACAAACTGAGGGTTGCTGGAGTGGAGGAGGGGTGGGAGGGTCAGGGTGGCTGGGTGAAGGACATTGGGGAGGGTATGTGCTATGGCGAGGGCTGTGAATTATGTAAGACTGGTGAATTACAGACCTGCACCCCTGAAACAAATAATACATTATGTGTTAATTTAAAAAAAAAAATCTGTCAATTCAAGGCTAGTGAATAAAAGTTATAATGAAATGAAAAGGTAGAGAATTATGATTTCCTCCCGCATCCATCTCCCATATTTGAGTCAAATCAGACATGCAAAGTTGTAGAAAGAAATATATTAGATTTTATTTTCTGTCCTTGTACTTTCTGTTCCTTTCTACTATAGCTTCTCCCATCTGTCTTTCCCTTTGAGAAGCCTATACAGGCTTGGCCAGTGACATATTAATAGGAGTGATATTTTTCCATTTCTAAGTAAAAGTTTTAAAAGGTATTTGTGATAATGGCTCTTTTCTCCCTAAAAATGACGTGTTTCTAAATCGGCTGTTTCCTTAAGATGCATCCCAAAATGAAAAAACAGCTGAAACAGAGTCACAGTTAACAGACAATATGAAAAAAAATAACAAATATTTGTTGTGCATATTTCTTAGATTTTGGATTTATATGTCAATGAAGTGTAACTTAGTAAAAGTTGATGCATTCAGACAGGGACCCAGGTATACTCGAAAAAAGGGTGAATAATAACAACTCAAATAATGTTGATGAGTATATTTCTTACAGTCTTATCTAAAAGGATTTCTGGCTAGATCATTTAAATATATACTGGTGGTGCCTGCGTGGCTCAGTCAGTTAAGTGACTCTTATTTTCGGCTCAGGACATGATCTCAGGGTCATGGGATCAAGCCCCACATCAGGCTATCTGCTGGACAGGGAGTCTGCAGGAGAGTCTCTCTCCCTCTCTCTCTGCCTCTCCCCCTGCTTGACTGCATGCATGTGCTCTCTCTTGCTCTCTAAAATAAATAAAATAAACAAACAAGCAAATAAATACTGAGGAAAGCAAAGCTCAGAACTTTCTAGAAATTTCATATACTAGCTCTAAATTGTCATTAATTCCTGGAAACTCATGTCACTGCAGCCATAACTAAAATAGAGATATTGAATTTTGATGAATAACGACATTTTGACTTCAGTTACATTCATGGTTACCCCCCAAAAACCCAAAACCCATACTATGATTATTTCTCCAGCTTCTGAGTATAAAATAGAATATTTGGGGTCAGAAATTTTCAGGATTTGTTCCTTTTTCTTGATTTAGCCCAGAAGTCAGGAAAGCTAAGAAAATAACCCATTTAGGAAGTGACTTAGCTCTTAGCCCTTATATGAAGACTAGGGGCTTTTGAAGTGAGAAGGTAGGAGAGTATAATTCAAACACAGAAGCAGTATGGGAAATAAAAAGGTAACTTCTAGAGAACGAAGTAAGGTCACACTACTAGAAGAGATAATGGAATGGGAGGAACACGTGCCCATTATCATTAAGACTGTGGCTTTATGCTAAGAGCTGTAAATATGATTAAACATATTTTAGCCATGTGATTAGACTTTCCTGCTGTAGCGGTCATTTGTTTGGATGTTCAGAATGTGACAGCAGGGTCCAGATAAAGGAAATGGCTAGACACATTTCTATACTGAGATAGGCCCAATTCCAATTCCTAGACAACTGCAGGTGCATACGTGAGGAATGATGTGGGGTAGAGTAAAGCGGACAGAGAGGTATCAAAGTACATTATGAAAACCAGAGAGACTTAGAGGTAGATTGGTTAAAAAAGGTAAGAGCAAAGGAGGTAAAAGCTAAAACTTGGATTGCTGCATAGAACACTTGATTATCTTACACAAACACATACACACACACACACACACACACACACACACACACAACTTCTGTTCTTCCTCCTCAGATTTGTTATCATGATTACAGATCTATTTTTTCCCACACCTTCTAAGTCATTCTTATAATTCTCTGAATGTAACATCAGTCCCATTGGTTGAAATTTTTTAACTTCCACTTTTATTTTTTTCAATTTTAAACATTTTGTTGAATATAAGTAATGGAGGAAATCTCAAAGGTACAGGTTGATAGGTTCTCACAAAAAGAATTGTAACCCTATAACAAACACCTCCTCACAAAAAATTAACTAAAATCCAGAAGCCTCATGGGGCCACGTTTCATTCACAACCCACTGCTTCAAGAGTTAACTGTTATTCTGACTTTTAGATTAGCTTAGGTGTTTTTCAAATTTACATACATTGCAAAAAAAGGCAGTGTACTGAGTTTTAATTTTGTTTTTCATGGTGTCTGTTTAACATTGTTTGTAACTTTTAAATTTAATATGGGTAAGTCAAGTAATTCCATCCTACAACATTTTGGTTCATTCCTTTGGTGGACATAGGGCTGATTGTTTCTTTCTTTGAAAGCAGACTGAGAGTAGAATATAAGGAAAATTAAAGACATGTACTAAATGCAAAGTTGAACATGTAAGAAAGAAATTTCAAGATAAGTTATATGTGTTTTCATAATGTTTGAACACTTGATTGCTGGTTTTTGGAATAAAATTCTAATTTGTTTTTAGTAAGGTTGCCAATATCTAATGATCATATTCACTTTATTTTTAATCGTCACTACAAAGAATTTATTATAATATCAAAGAAAAATTTTAATATTTATTGCTTTGCCAGTAGCTGTTCTAAATTCTTTAATGAGTGATTTCCTCAGGATCAGACAACTAAGTGCTCAGGTTAGAATTTCAGCATGAAAGGATGGCTTCAGACACCCCTACACTCAGTGCAAGAATCTGAAATCATCTTAAACGGAAGACTTGATACAGAACCAACAAGTGCACTATTCCTAGTAGTTCAGAAAGTAGATCTAGGTAGATTTTTATATTCTATTCTTGAACGTTAGAAGGAAGAGTATCTCTAAACTGTTTTAGGTAATCCATTCTCCTGTATACTTCTAATTGAATCTTAAACCCATTTCCAATATTTATCATGCTGTTTAATAGGAAACTGTTTAACCAATATAAAACATTTTAATCCAATATGCTAATGAGACAGTGCTGATTGTTGAATAAAATATGGCTAACTGAAGGATATTTAATAGCCCAATCCACAACATGCCTCTTTTTCTACCTTCAAATATGCTTTTTTTTCTTTTTTTAAAGATGTTATTTATTTATTTGACAGAGAGAGAGAGAGAGATCACAAGTAAGCAGAGAGGCAGGCAGAGAGAGGGGGAAGCAGGCTCCCTGCTGAGCAGAGAGCCCGATGCAGGGCTCGATCCCAGGACCTTGAGATCATGACCTGAGCCGAAGGCAGAGGCTTAACCCACTGAGCCACCCAGGTGCCCCTCAAATATGCTTTCTTGATAGAATTTGTTATCTAATCACATTTACAATTAAACTTAAAGTAACTGACATATACATAATAAACCTTTCACACTGAATATACCAAATTGTATGAAACATGTCTTCCAAAAAGGACTGTTATCAATGAGAATAAAATATATTCAATGTCATCACAATGTAAAGTATGCTTTTAATGTAATCATCCATTTTATTTAAAGAAAAATTTCACTAAGATCTTAGCAAGCCTACAGCTCCAATAAAACACAGGAAAATTATATTTGAACTATTTAAAAAAAATTATTCTTTGGCTGTCATACCTACCAGTAGAAGTTCATGCACATTAAAGAAGTGAGATTTAATTATGACTGTTTTAGACTGCAAAAAGCTCATCGCTTGTAAAGAGAAAATTGATGAATAGAATATGTTATTATTAAATTTTAGATTATGAGTATATATTGATTTTGAAATGTAGGTTTTGGCAATTTTATCAGAACCCATCAAAACTTTAAAACAATATTTTGAGAAAGTATTACTCTGGGGGAATAATGACAATATCTATAATGTTCATTTATCCTTGGTTTTAGTAGAAGTACCACTCAGTAATTTCAAGAAGTGAAAATGGTATATCTCCATCACTCTTTTTTTTTTCTTGCCCACCTGGCCTGAGGCCAGCAATGAGTACAAGTTATACCTTAGGAGATAATGTGAAATGCAATTCCTTAAAACAAAGGAAAAAACAATTTTTAAAAGTAAAGGATAGTACTTAAAAAGTAAAAAGATATGGTCAATGTTGAAAATGTCTGCTTTGAGCACTTTTATGATAAGGACATTTCTTAGGCCCTTTGTGTCTAGAGAGATCCCTTTGTCCCTCTGATAGTTTCAAATCTAAGATGTTACTCCTGGAGCCTAACTTCCCTCCTATCTTATGTCATTAATTTGATCATTACGTAGCATGTATGTTCTACATCTTCTACCCTGCCCACTTTTTCCAACCTTGTCTTATTCACTACCCTTTAGCCCTATGTTCCAGCTCAGTGGCTGCTTGCTATCCTACAAGCAAACTAAACACTTTCCCACTTCAAGATTTTTCACCAACTCTTATGGCTGCTTGAAGGTACTTTTCTCTCTAGTTTTCACATGACTGAAATCTTATTCTTCACTGTTCAGTTTAAATGTCACCTTCCTAGGGAGGCAATCAGTGAATAACGTATCTCATTGGGTTCCCTTATTGCCAAAACCTGAAGGCTCCTTCACACTCTTTTATTTTCTATCATTACAGCCTGTTTACATAATTGTGTATATTGCATCTTTCCATCACAAATTGTGCTTTTATACAGGTATACAAACATACATAAGCAAAAATTTGCTTGTTTGCTGCCTATGCCCTAATTCCCTAATTTGCTTTATATACTCTGTATTGTGCCGTGTTTTATTTTATCAATGGTGAACATGAAACCTGCCACATAGAATGCAAATGGTGTTTTGCAATAATTTATTATAGTGATCCTTAATCTGTATCCATTCTAGGAAACTAAAGTTTCTTTTATTTATGTTATAGTAGGCTTTATCTTTTTAAGGATTTTATTTATATACTTGACAAATCACAAGTAGGCAGAGAGGCAGGCAGAGAAAGAGGGGGGAAGCAGCCTCCCCGCTGAGCAGAGAGCTTGATGTGGGGCTCAATCCCAGGACCTTGAGATCATGACCTGAACCGAAGGCAGAAGCTCAACCCACTGAGCTACCCAGGCACCCCGTTATAGTCGGCTTAAAAGTAAAACATTGCCAGACTAAACATTAGTTACTAGAAAATACAGACTCTTGAAAAGAACAACTAAATATAAGCATTCCCTAACCAGACAGGTAAATCTTCATCAGTTCCACTCTAGCATTCTCTCTACCACATCCTTATTCCTATTTCTCATTACTCCAACCTTGTTTACTTGCTATTCCTTGAATAAAGATGGCATCTTCCAGTGTTTGCTTAAATACTATATTCCCTTTACCCACAATGATGCCACCATTTTTTCCCTCTAGGTTATTTCTTATTTTCCTGAAGTGCTACTATTTTCATTATTCTTCATTTCAGAAGTAAGTATTCATTCATCATTCTCATAACCCTATATGATTCACCTCTCTTTTAGTCTTAATCTCAGCTGGAAAATTTGGCAATCAATCAAGGGACAACAACAAAAAGCCTAGAAATTATCCTTAATGACTATTCTCTCAACATACATGTTCAATTAAATTTTTCAATATCTACCTATTTATTTTATCCACATTTCAACCATTTCACTCTATTCAATTAACATTTCCATGTTCATGTTGTATTGTAACCCCACAGGGTTACCACAATATACAAAAGGGTTTCCTTTCTTCTTTTCCTCTCACCTTGGCTCCCTCAAAATATCTCACAAAAGATGCTGGCTTTAACAAAATATGAATGTGACACTGTCATTCCTTGAAACAAACTACCGCAGGGCTTCCTATTTTCTTCTAGGTCAAATCCCATCTCTCTGATCTGACAGACGGAAGCTATTAGGTTTGTTTTTGGCAGAATTTCCCTGTCTTCTCCCTCTATTTCATTTGTCCATTTCCATACCCTGATAATTCCAACTGGCTGACATTTTCAACTTTCATGTTGTTTCTTCAGCTTGGGAGTCCTTCCCCCACTCTCTTCCCTCCTTAACTCTCTTACTTTATGATATTTCAGAGTACATGTCCTAACTTAACCTCAGCCATCCCAAATTCTCCTGGTAGGTAGTTCTTCATATACTTCAATGCCACCATGCAAGCATGTGTGTGTGTGTGTGTACACACACACATATATAGTGTACATGTGTGCATTAAAAAAAAAACTTTACATGAATCGTATTGTAATCCCACATTTGCTGTTTGGTTTTATGACCTTATGTAACATTGAGCAAGATAAATCTCTGTGCCTCAATTTCTCTTCTGAGATCTCAGAGTGAGAATCAAACCTAAATTAAGGGACTATTATAAAGATATAACAACCCATGTTTGACTCAAGGAAAGCATTTGCTAAATGCTTCATGCTTATTTTGTTGTGATTATTGTTTGTATCATGAACATCTGTCTCTTTGTCCATCTCTCCCCGCCGACTATCAACTCCTTGAAGACAGAATTCATAGTTTATTTATTTTGATGTCAGCATAGTGTACAACAATGCAAACACATATACTTATTCAAACCCTTCTTTACTTAAGGAATGAAAGAATAAACAAATTGAGTATTTTGAAAATATAAAAACTTTCCTACTAGTATAGGAGGTTTTATTTATACGGGCTTTTAGTGTTTTGAGTATATTTAATCTGTTAATATATATGAAAAAGCATCTAGATATCACCTATGCATTTTATTTTAATAGCAACCTCTGCAAACTGCCACAATTAAAAAACAAAAAAACCAAAAAACAAAAAGCGGTTATTGGAGAATGGCAGGCAATGAAACCTGAAAATGATGCTTACAAACCAGCTTTGGCATTGACTGTAGCTTATTTCTATTCTACCCCAGACTTCAGTTATTTTCCTGTGATGTGAGCTCTGTGATCCAAAAGGAATTTCTTTTTCAAACTTTGAAATACTTAAGGATAACATTGAGTTGATGAGGAGGAGGAAGAGTGAACATTAAGAGATCACACTGCATTTTGTTATTACTCATGAAAATGGATGATTTCTTATTTGCATATGGTTTTGCTGAGATCTGCAAATGACAAAGTAGTAGTGACTGTTTGACAAATTGGCCAATCTAGAGTATTTTTTAAAAAACTCATGTGTATAGTCTAATAATCTTACACTAGTTATGGCTTGGAATTTTTCAATATGTAATTATGTGTGTGAATGAAAGAATTGGTATAGAGGAAAGAAAATATCTGTGTGTGGGGGGAAGTTAACCACAAAACACATAATTTTAGGAATTGCATATAAAGCAGTAAAACCAAATGTTTCCAGAAAACAAACAAAAATCATCAAGATTGATCATTATGCTTACTTAAGTCTTTTCATTTGACATAATAATATTTTTGACATCATATAGTCAATAATTTTAACTAAAATGCAGTTTATTTGTTTGCTTAATGTTTTCTCAGGCCTATATTGGAGATATTTATTTACTAAATAATTTTAAAATCTCTCTTGTTGTTTACTGTCATTGCATATTGTCCAATTCAATAAGTTTGTACTTTATGCAACTCCAGGATTTTCTTCCCTATTTAGGTATAATGCAAATATATGCAAATTATATGTATATGTACACACACACACACACAGAGAACACCTTGAATAATAAGTCTGTAAAACTGACCTTTGTACCTTTGTAGTCCCAGTTCATTTATAAGTGGAATATTAATCTAAATTAGAAAAAAAGACCTTTGTGTTTCACACTCAAAATATAGTGATACTTTTTGAAAATTGTTAAGGAAAGATAAGATAATGGTTTTGTTTTCTTGAATATGATAGAAGGAAGAAAAAGGAAGTCAATTCATGGTATCTGGAAATTTGTCATAACAACTTTGGATCTAAAGATCTTTGCTGGACTATGAGGAAAAGTGCAAAGGAAAAGGTAATGATTAAAAGAATGTCCTGAGAACAGTTAATCAGAAGAGGATAAGTAAGATGTTTCAATTACTGATTCTTTTAAGTGATATTTACTGTGTCTACAAGACCAAGATATGCTCATAGGAATCTGTGTGGTGAAGAGAGAAAATATCACTGGTGGTATGCCGGTGAAGAAACATTTTGGGTGACTATATCAGTGTCCATCCAAATGGATTCATCAGTGTAGTTGTCTGAGAGTGATCGCATAATTTTGGGTATATAAGAAACCTGTGAGTCATTTTTATGGAGATTGTGTGTGTGTATATATATATATGTGTGTGTGTGTGTGTATATATATATACACACACACACACACATACA